>NC_073307.1:50908497-51208497 GCF_027595985.1 Sorex araneus | reverse complement strand
ACTCAGGTCGGCCGCATGTAAGGCAAAAGCCCTACCCACTGTGCTATCACTCCAGCTCCTCTTTAAGGTGATTTTTTAGGCAACTAGAAAGGCATTCTTTTTTTTGCACCTGAGTATCAGACAGCAGCCTTCAGAAATATTTTGGAAAATTTTGGCAGTTACTAAGATGGCCATGTAGACCTACTTTTTTTTTTATTTCCCCAATTTATTTATTTATTTATTTTTAAATTTATTTATTTTTATTGAATCACCATATGGAAAGTTACAAAGCTTTCAGTCTTAAGTCTCAGTTACACAATCAGTATAAGGCAAACTTATACTGATTATCATAAAACGAAGTCACTTCTGAACTTCTTAGTTGTATCTTTTTAGGAGTTTGCAGTTTTCAGAAAAAGAAGGCAAAATTTGGGGAAAAGTTATTCATCTCTGAATTCAACTTTATGAACTCCACCTTTATTTCCCCCCCATAATTTTTGTTGAATGAACTACCCTATACTTAGCACGATAGTGTTAGAAATTGTAGGCTTTATGCTAAGGAAGTCCTTATTGGATAGACATGCCCAAGCAGTTTAAGATAAACTCATTCCATTTTCATCTATGTATTCATGGAGTTTTTAGATCTCTGCATGGGAGAAAACATGACCACTAGGATGCAGATCTGTGATAAAACCATTCATTTTATCATTATCATAAATGATTTCTTTTGGGGGCTATTCAGGAGGCCTGGAGTGGGGGTCAACCACTGATTATTGGCTAACCTGACCAGAGATTCAATACCAGGATCCAAAGATTTGATATTCCTCTGACATTGTAGTGATGTGGATTACCTGCTCAGGCCCTTAGGATGTACTTGGAGTAGCTCAAGGGACCATGTATTGCCCAGGATTGAACCTGGGTTGGGTGTGCGCCAGCCATGTGCCCTAACTGCTATACTATCTCTCAGCTCCCAGTTGTGGATTTTAAAAGATGTAGTCAAAACAAGCTGCTATCAGACTGTTGAAACACAAACATCAAGCCTAATTTATTTAGATTTCTCTTTCTAAAATGAGTCATTTTAATTTTTTTCCCCTCCTCTTCTTCTTCTTAAGACAAAGCTACAGAGGAGACATGTAAAGGCATTCTGACTTGGTGAATTTTCCACAATAGTTTCCACTGTAGTTTATAATTTCTCTCTCTTCTCCAACCTGGAATTTGCAGCAGAGTTGAAATACTTGTTATTGGACCGGGTCAGTAAAAAGAGAAAGAAAAAGATAGGATCAGAGGTGAGGGTGCTTTGTTTATGAAAATATCAGAGTGAGGAGATGCTTGCTTGCATCAGCCAGGAGAAGTACACCTCCCTTCCCAGTCTGTTTTCAGTTCTATGCTGGCCAGACCAAAATAACAGTGTCCAGAATTAGGCCATCACTGCTCCTGTATTCTAGTGTGGTATGTGATAATATTTCATCTTTAGCCTCTTTACTTTTCATTTTCTTAGACATCCCAGAAATAGATATATACATTTAAAAGGTGTATACATCAAAAAAAGCCCCAAATTCTATTTATTTATTTATTTATTTATTTATTTATTTATTTGGCTTTTTGGGTCACACCAGGAAATGCTCAGGGCTTACTCCTGGCTCTGCACTCAAGTGCAGGAATCACTCCTGGCAGTGCTTGGGAGACTGTCTGGGGTGCCGGGAATTGAACCTGGGTTGGCCGCATGTAAGGCAAATGCCCCAGTAACTGTATTATCATTCTGGCACAAAACTTATTTTTAAAAGCATCATATTACTTAATTTTAAGACAATTAAGACTCCCCTAAAAAAGCTGAAGAGATAATATAGGATATAAGATGCCTATTTTGCATGCAGTGGAGCCCAGCGGGATCCCTCTGAGTGAAGAGCCAGGAATTGTCTCTGAACACTACTTGGTATGGCCCTAAATCCTACTTATCCTTCAATCCAACAAAAGGATTATAAGAAGCTTTCAGAATAAGGGAATTTCTTGCACCCTTTGTCCAGTTTCCCCCAAAGATAATAACTATAATGCCGTGTCCAAATTATTGACTGATTTCCATTGAAATTAATTCAATACTGTTAACTCAATTTTAAGCCTTCTTTGAACATCAGCAGTTTTGATCTGCACTCCCTATTTGGGGGGCTGGAGCAATAGCACAGCAGGTGGGGCGTTTGCCTTGTATGCGGCTGACCTGGGTTTGATTCCTCCTCCTCTCTCGGAGAGCCGGCAAGCTACTGAGAGTATCTCGCCTGCATGGCAGAGCCTGGCAAGCTACCCATGATGTATTCGATATGGCCAAAAACACAACAAGTCTCACAATGGAGACGTTACTGGTGCCCACTTGAGCAAATCGATGGACAATGGGATGACAGTGATACAGTGATTAACAAGTAGGAATTCATTAATGGTGCCTCCCTCACCAATGAATATTGATGATAGGCAAAGATTTTTAGATGATGTAGTTTACTACATCTTGAGTAAATGTGCTCATGTGGAAGTAGAATTGGCAGCATTTATAAAGATCCTTCATTGATTTATCCACACATTAGTTAATGAAGAATAAATCTATCTGTATCAAATGCCAATTGGAGGTGACAATGAGATTATGGAGTCAAGAAGGGTCAGGGACAACATTCAACTTTGTGTTGGTTGACTTGTAGCGTAGAGCAAGTCACAATGCCTACCTGAATCAGTGCCCCCATTTAACTTGAGAGGGTTTAAACAATTATTAATCTCCTTTATGTCAGAGAATTATTTCTATGCACTTACATGAAAGAGCTAAAAAATTAAGGAACGCTGGGGCTGGAGAAAGTGCAGGTGATGGGGTGTTTGCTTGGTATGTTGCTAACCCTGATTCAGTCCCTAGCACCACATAATATTCCCTGAGCATCATCAGGAATGACCCTTGAGCACAGAGCTAGGAATAGATCCTGGGCACTGTAGGTTGTGACTCCAAAACCACAGGGAAATAAACTTAGGGGTGCCTATTAGAAAACTTTGTTATTAAAGAGTAAATGTATTCTTAAAAATATGACGAGGAGCGATTGTATGGCAGGGAGGGCACTTGCCTTGTACATGGACAATCTGGATTTAATCCCTGCTGTCCCACATGGTCCCCTTAGCACCACCAGGAGTAATGCCTGAGTGCAGAGTCAGGAGTAATCCCTGAGTATTGCTAGTGTGATCCAATCCCTGCCCTCCCCTCAAATGTGACAGGGTACAACAAATTTAGAGTTTATTCCAGGGTCATTTGAGGGTAACAATGACATATTTTACACGTGGCAACAAAGTTTTGGTCAGACCTTCAGAAATTTTAAAAAGCAATGAAAATTTACATTTGTTATGCTTTAGGTTTATAGTTTATATGACAGTTGAATGTTACAAGACATTAAAGAGAAAGTTAGCTCCCTAGATAAAATTTTGGTAAAATATATTCATACATACTTCTTTTTCTTTTTGGGTCACACCCAGCAATGTCAGGGATTACTCCTGGCTTTGCACTCAGGAATTGCTCCTGGCGGTGCTTGGGGGACCATATGGGATGCCGGGGATTGAACCCGTGTCGGCCGAGTGCAAGGCAAACGCCCAACCCACTGTGCTATGGCTCCAGCCCCATCATACATACTTTTTGGACAAGAAAATTATCAAGTGAATTTTCATAAGATATTTTGAAGTAGTTCATTTTGTAGTGGCTTTAGCCAGGTCTAGAATATTAGAATCACATTCTAGGATATACTTATGAAGTTAAATAAAGATTTTTTATTTAACCAGGAAGTGTTAGAATAATGAGGAGGAAATGAAAACACATTTTATATGTAAGGCAAGATGATCTCAACCATTAATTTTAAATATAACCATTTTTAAAATGCACAGCATTAACAAATCAGTGCTATAAAATATAATTTTGTAGAAAATCATATGAAAGGGGACTGAGATGGATGGATTCATACAGAACCAGCTCAGAAAGTGTTCGGTGAGAAATTGCAAACAGGATTTTGGTGAGGGGTAGGAAACTGGAATGTAAAATGAGTATAGAAATTAACATCTCAGTAAGTACCCATCAGAGAAACCTTTTATCATTTATCACTGGTAAATGTATGGTTCATTCCCCAGTTCCTTGTGCAAACCCAATTCAGCTTCTTATTTTGGTTAGCTGGAGTCACACTGAGGCAAAGTAACCATAGAGCATTTGTCTTGGGATCTTCAGGAATGATACTTAGTGTGATATGAGTCATATTATCCTTGGTCACTTGGTAGTTTTTGGCTCTTGAATATAAGAAATTTGTTATTGGGCCTGAGTGATAGAACAGCAGGTAGGGCACTTGCCTTATATGAGGCTGACCTGGGTTTGATTTCCATCATCCCAAATGGTCTCCTGAGTCTGCCAGGAGTGATTCCTGAGTGTAGAGCCAAGAGAAACCCCTGAGCACTGGAGGCTGTGCCTCTCACCCTTCACTCACCCCCTGCAAAATCCTGTTCTTCTTACCACCTGGGAAATGTGTTTTTCTTCTTTTTAGTGGAGAGTTCTGGGCCAATTGGTTCATTCCAGGTAGGGCTGGCTTTTAAACTCCAGCCTCAGAAAGGCACACACCATATCTTTAAGAAATAGTTTCCTTGTGAATCAGTAAGAGGACAAAGCAGTTATTACTTATGCATTCCTGCATGCCCGGCAAGGTGAAAATAATAGAATAAACATCATATACTTCATCATGATATCAGTTTACACTTTCAGGGCACACAAAAAGAGGCACATTTCATCAAGCTAATTGCTTGAAAGTAAAAGAGAGAGAACTTCAGCGATTAGTCTATTATGGGGTTTTTTTCTTAATCACAAATGGGGCCATGTGCACGTGGGGGGGAATGTGTATTCTAATTTACAATTGAACTACAGATCAGAGCAATCAATCTTGAGTAGCACTTTTACAGTGTAATTGCTGCAACATAACAAACAAACAAAAAAAAAAATAAAGGAGAAGAAGAAGGCCTAAACTGAGCTTCCTTTTGAGGGGGTGATATTTCTAGGCACCAATTCTGGATGTGGGGGGACAGGAGCGACCCACAGACATGAATATGCAATGAGGACTCATTAGCGGTCTTGAGTTTCCATGACGAATGGCATTATCCCCGGCCTGGTGCTGCCTAAACATGAATTTTATAACGACCCATTTATCATGACTTGTCATGGGCATCTGTACTGTACGTTCTTCCAGCTCACACACCTTTTTCTAGGATGATGGCAGAAACCTTCCCTTGTATTATTATTATCATCATTATTATTATATATCCTTTCATATTGATTTCTGGCTTTTCCTGGCAAACATGGCAATAATGCCACTTGCTCCAGAGGCTTACACCACTTCCAAAAGCTGAAACATGAAAGCTCGGATGTTCATTTTATCTTCTCATACAGTCCTAGATTTTAGGACAAGTCACTGTCACTGTCACTGTCATCCCGTTGCTCATTGATTTGCTTGAGTGGGCACTAGTAACGTCTTCATTGTGAGACTTGTTGTTACTGTTTTTGGCATACCGAATACGCCACAGGTAGCTTGCCAGGCTCTACTGTGTGGGCTAGATGCTCTTGGTAGCTTGCAGGGCTCTCCAAGAGGGGTGGAGGAATCGAACCTGGGTTGGCCTCGAGCAAGGAAGATGCCCTACCAGCTGTGCTATTGCTCCAGTTCAAGACGTGTCAACTTCTAAAAAAATTTCTTCATGAGGAAACTTTCTTGTTTGCCTCTAATATTCTTATGCTGTAGATTTTTTTTTAGAACTGAAAATTAGCTAGGTTGTCTTTCTTTTTTGTCAGACCCCCCCCCCCCCGACACTCCCACTTTTTTGTACTTCAAGAAACTTTGAATATCTTAAAATTAGGACTCAAAAGTTCTGAGGTCCTTTTTCATCTATCTCAAAGACCGAACGACCAGTATAAAAGGAAAATATTTGCAAGGTACTTAGTGGTACTTAGTATTAGTACTTATAACAGCGTTAGTTGTCATTTAGATATCCCTTTACATTATGGGAGAGAAGGTTGGCCTAATCCTTGGTGACAAATTCTCAGGGGGACATTGCTTAATGATAGCAAAATACATGAAAGCTGGATAGAAATAACAAGATGTGGGTCTGGAGCTATAGGACAGTGGAGGAGGGTGCTTGCCTTGCATGTGGCCATCCTGGATTTGATCCCTGGAATCTCAGATGATCACCTGAGCGCCCCCAGGAGTGATTCTTGAAAGCAGAGCCAGGAGTCCCTAAAGCGCTGCACTATGGGGGTTACTCAAAAACAAAGACAAAGAAAGGAAGAAAGAAAGAAAAGATGAAAGAAGGAAAGAAAGAAAGAAAAAAAGAAAGAAAGGAAGAAAGAAGGAAAGGATGAAAGAAGGAAAGAATGAAAGAAAGAAAGAAACAAACAAAGAAAGCAAGAAAGAAAGAAGGAAAGGATGAAAGAAGGAAAGAATGAAAGAAAGAGTGAGATCTATTGGAGTAGGTCTCAAAGTGCTACATGCAGACTTGAGTCTTTGCCATGGGTCAAGAGAGTGTTGAAATCCATCCAAATTGAACCTACCAGCTGGCCAAGATTAAGGTCTTAGATTGGCAAAGATGCATTTTGCAATCACAATCACTGGGTCTATGATGAGTCTATTTAGTTACAATAAAATGTACTAAAATGAGTTTTCCATATAGCTAGGTGAGGTCCAGGAAGGGCACTGGGACACAGGGGAAGATCTGCTATTGTTTCGTGTGCTCAGAGAGTAGAATTGTTACTGCAGAGAGTTTGTAAACATTAAATAGTTCACCAGAATTTCTTTTTTTTTAAAATTTAATTTTATTTTTATAATGTTGTTCACAATAATTGATTACATTTAATGTTTGAACTCCAATCTCACCACCATTACACAATTCCACCTCCATATTTCAAATGTTTCCATCCTGAACCCCAAATCTATCCCCCAAAGGAGAACCAAAGTAATTTATTTTGTGTTGCTTGTTATGAACAATCCACTAAAAATGATCCAAAAAAGTTTTCTTAGAGGAAAGTGTATGAAGATTGTTGTATTTCACCCAGGAGTCACTAAACCCTTCTATAAAAGATTAGTAATGTGTTGTTAAAGTTTGAGTCTTGTGTGCTTATATGTGTGTGTGTGTGTGTGTGTATTCACATATATGTGCTTATATATATCTGTATACACACATACACATTTGTCCCTAAGATTGGTTGCCTTCTACTTTAAACCCTATCAAATGTGGTCTGCTACTCTTGGTATATTAGTGGTATAAAGTATGAGATGTCGTGAAGCTGCATTTGCAGCCGCTCGATCCAGAAATAAATTCACTTGTGGGTGAGGCTTGTCCAAGTGTGTGGAGAGCTGCTGTGAGCATGGCGGTGATTGAGTTATAGAGGTTTTTGGCTGCTGGGGCTGGCTCTGTTGGGTCAGGAACGGGAATTCACTTGTTCCCTCTGGGTTACCCCGAATGAAACAGCCTGGTGAGGGGTCTAGAGGCATCTTTATGGCATATTGTTCTGTGCTCTCTTCCTCACCAGATTTTCTTGAGTGACACTCTATTGTGTCCCTGAATTCCGGATTAGTACTTGCAAAACTTTTACAGAGTGGTATAAGCACACCATTAAGGTAAAATTAATGACAAAATAGTTATGTAATGATTTCTAAAAAAAAATTTCAAGTGTTTTGCCATTTCAAAGTGTTTCCATCATATTCTTAGATTAATGGGGAAACATTTTCTATTCCCACTTTAAAGAAGAGAAAAATAAGACTTGGAGCAAAAGATGACTAGCTCCAGGTCACACAGGAAATGGGAACCTTTAAATTTAGTCTTTAAAATTCAAGATGAGTGTTTAGATTTAGCCTTCAAATCTTTAGGTTGGTGCTTCTATGTCTCCAGCATTAACCAGAACAGAACTTGTTCCTAAAATGTTGTCTAAAATGTTGTCATTCCTTTTTTGGGATGTGTGTGTGTGTGTGTGTGTGTGTGTGTGTGGTGGTGGTGGTGGTGGTTTGGAGTCACACCCAAGAGAGCCCTGAGGATTATAGACAGTGCTGGGGATTGAACCTGGCTTGACTGCATGCAAAGCAAACAATTGACTTGCTATGTTATGTCATTCCTTTTTTGGGATGTGTGTGTGTGTGTGTGTGTGTGTGTGTGTGTGTGTGTGTGTGTGTGTGTGGTGGTGGTGGTGGTGGTTTGGAGTCACACCCAAGAGAGCCCTGAGGATTATAGACAGTGCTGGGGATTGAACCTGGCTTGACTGCATGCAAAGCAAACAATTGACTTGCTATGTTATTTCTCCAACTTTTTGTAAGGATTTAGAAGTAAGTGGGAAAGGATCACATTAAAAAGATGGCTGCTGTTTACACTTGGAAACTCCCATGCTCCTAAACTTTTCTTGGGTTTGCAAGAAGTGCCCGTTATTCAAAATTCATTTGCCTGGGGGTGGAGCACTTGCCGTCCACACAGCTGACCTGGTTTGAAGCCCTGGAGTCCCATATAATTCCCTGAGCTTGCCAGGAGCGATTCCTGAGTGCAGAGCTAGGAATAACCCCTGAGCCTCGCTGGGTGTAACCCCAAAACCAAAAAAAAAAAAAAAAGTTATTTTCCATCCCAGCCATTTGAGATTAATATCTCTCATTATTTAAAATTGCAGAAAAGAAAGTATTCTTCAAAATATTTGCTTTGAAAAAGTTTTGGACTGCATTTAGGCTGGTATTCTTGGGTGATTAATCCATGGACAGTCTATTTTTCATTTGTAAAGATTTCTTTGTGCCCCCGTGTTTTCTTGAGAATGAATTATACAAGATTTTGTTTATTTGTATATTTAGTTTTGAGTTTTGGGGCCACATCTGGTGTTGTTGGGGAGAATCACTGGTTCTGCGCCTCATGTTGTAGGTGATTCTGAGGATCAAGCTGGCGTCAGCCGCATGCAAGACAAGCTCCTGAACCCCTATACTCTCTCTCAGGTCCCCAAAAAGGTGTTTTAGAGATAATTTAGTGAGGAAGAGATTCGATTATTAGCAAATAATAATAAAAAATATTGTGACTGGGATGGAGTGGTGACAATTTTTGATAACTTCAACAATCTGTGTGGAATTGGAAAAAATAATAAAAATTTTTGATGTATTATGTGCCTGATGCCATACCTCTAGATCTTTCATTTGTTTTAAAAATTTTTTTATTAGGGACTGGAGTGATAGCACAGTGGGTAGGGCATTTGCCTTGCGGCATTTGCCTTGCGGCCAACCCACGTTCGATTCCAAGCATCCCATATGGTCCCCTGAGCACCGCCAGGAGTAATTCCTGAGTGCAAAGCCAGGAATGACCCCTGAGCATCGCTGGGTGTGACCCATAAAGCCAAAAAAAAATTTTTTTTTATTAGAGAATCATTGTGATGTACAATTACAAACTTATAAACTTTTGTGTTTGCACTTTACTCATACAGTGATCTTTCAAAGTGTTTGGGTTTTGGACTCTTTTTCAGCCAATTTTTATCTGGATATTTGATGTCATGTACAAAAAAAGTCTGGAAAGAGAGAGTGCAGCAGGGAGAGAGCTTGCCTTGCATGTGGCCACTTGGGTGCTATACTCTGCCCTTCAGGTGGTCTTCCTAAGTGCCAGCAGGAGTGACCCCTGAGTGCAGTCATGAGGAAGCCCCAAGCAGTGCCAGGTGTGGTCCCCAACAAACCAAAAAAGGAAAAGAAAAAAAAAGCCAATAATGCAATAAAAAGAAGGAAAAATTAGCACCATTATTACCGAATTAGATAAAATCATTATATTTAATTAGTCTGCAAATATGAACTAATTCTTTGATTCAACATGACACTAAATGAATGAAATTGTCCACCAGGCAAACAAATAGAGAGAAGAAGACATAATTAGGTGACTGTAGAATAAAACTTGGCTTCCAGCATATTGACATCCTGGTCACAATTTATGGATGTCAATTTCCTGGGGGCAAAAATCTATTTTTAGGTCTTCAGACCATGATTTTTCTTTTGGGTGAAAAATTCTCCTCTCATTTTATGAGTTTCCATTAATTTATAATGTGTTATGACAATTGTAAAACTTAGTAAACACTTAGTAACATATGAGATCCATCTCTGAGTAGATATTTTCTTTGCCAAGTGAACTAACCAGCCTGATAAAATCTGTGTCAACCTGCTCTGTGAGCGGCCTTTTCACATGCCTGAGGCTGAACCCCAAAGAGGAATCAAGCAAATCTGAACTTCAAAGGCTTCACTCACTGCAATGAAAAGCACCTTATGTGACTGACAATTTTTTGTGATCTCATCTAAAAAAAAAAAAGTTATCATAATGATTGAACATTTCCTCTCTCAGTGATTCTCAATCCAATCAGTTCTAATGAAAATACCCTGCTTGCTTTTCATATTCTCAAGTTTGTGAAATGATTAGTGACTTCTTCAGATATCCCATTAATTGGACACAAAACCCAGATGAAAAGGCTGAAACCCGAGTATAAAAAAAACCAAAACAAAACATAAGGTTGTTGCAATTTAAGTGCCTTCAAAAGATTTAATTTGATTTTTAAAAGCAATTCTGCAGATGTGAAAATTAAAGGCACGCAGAAACAAGAGAGGGTCTAATGAATGTGTAGGAGAAGAAACATTTAGAGATTTCGGTAGCCTTCCTCTGAGTTCTCATATTTAGCTGTTAGCTGTTAGGTTGCAGAGCCTGACCCCCTCCCCCACTAATCTCCCCTTGCCCCCTCACCCATGTACAGTAGAAATGACTGAATTTTAGGCTTGGCATTGTCTCTTCTCACTGACAGGAAGTCACTTGGTCTTTGGTCTTCTTCTATGCAGATTTTTCACTCCTAGTTCCTGTCCTTCCGATTTCAAATTCTAATAAAGCAAAAGGGCTTCCTTTTCCTTTGGTTTGTCTCCACTGCTGCTTTATCCCTGAACCCCTGCCCCCCACCCCCGCCCCCCCAGTTGTGAGCAAATGGTGCCCTATTCCCACTTAAAGAGAAAGTGAAAAGAGAGAACCCTTGCCCTTCCACTACTCCCAATGACATCTTCAGTCATTAATGAGTTAATAAAAATCTCCGAGTCATCTGGGGCTAGATAAGGAGGAAGAAAGAAAAGTATTGTACTGTAATGACAGGCTCCTGGCTGCCCTCCTCAGATGTCATGGGTCAGTCATGTCAAGAATGTGTGCGTCCAATCATCTGCTGATATTTATCAGCAAGCCCTCCAGGAGGGCCAGTTTGGAAGCTGCCATGAATAAACAATGACTTTTTGGATTGTTGGGGCCTGGGGAAGAGAGTGAGGGGTTTATATATACACGGAAAGATGATGACATTAGCAATCAATATACCAATTACTGGACAAGTTATTGAGAGAGCCATTCACACGTCTTCAGCCTTCTAACGCTTTGAAGAGGCCCCGAGCAAGAAGGCTCCCTGGGCTCAGAGGCCAGCAGAGGTCCCAGACCTGAGGCTCTCCACTCAAAGGCAATCTCTGTCTCTGGCTGATGTAGCTCTGATCTGGGTCTCTTGAATGCCTGGAGAGTGAATGAAAAAGACAGGTTTCTGGGGCTGGGGCAGTAATACAGGAGTCCTGGTGTATGCAAAGCATGCAATGTCCAGCCTTGGTTTGACTGACTTCCTGAGCACTGTTGGTGCTCACGAAGCACCTTTCAGGATGACCTTGGCATTTAAATCCAAGCAACACTGCACCCTTGGGACCTAGTGTTGAATCACCAGCCCATCTGAGTGGTTATCAAGGTATGCAGGGCTTTGAGTGTGCCACTGGGGAGATATTCTAGCACTTAATACAGACTCTTTGAGACTGGAGTCCAGGCTAGGATAGTTTATTGGTGTTTGTTGCAAAGGTTCTAGAGAATTTGGATCATGCAGGAGCTGTGTGGGTGACATATATAGTAGGATGTATGTGCAAGTGATACAGATAAGAATGTCCAGCTGTCAGTGGAATCCCAGACCACCAATGTCAGCATCACTTGGGAGCTTGTGTAAAGAACAAATCCTCAGGCTCTTTTTCCAGACAGGCAGAGTTCCGGAGTGAGTGGCTCAGAGATCTGGATTTTAACACAGCTTCTGGATAATTCTGTGGCCCTGTTGTATAAACCCAGGCTAGATCCTGGTGCCAAATTGTGACAATTTTTCATGGACTTCTGTGTGTGTGTGTGTGTGTGTGTGTGTGTGTGTGTGTGTTGTAGGTAATTTGTTACTGACACTAATTACGATACTGAAGTGTGCAAATGATTTACTTAGAGACTTGCTCACAGTTTATCGCTTATCTCTGTAATCACTCTAGTTTCTGGTCCTGACCTGTGTATCCACATAAAGGGGTAACAGTGCTCTATCTCTCCTGCCACCTGCATTCGGTAGTCTCACGCTGCTTCCCCCACCCTGGGGAGGCTGATGGCAATAGGTAGGCGAACAAAGGAACGAGGGCCAGGCTGGTCGGTATCAATTGCAGTTTATTCTAATCTCCATTCCCCTTCTGCTTCTCTTTCTCCAGCTCCCTCAGGTCTTACAGTCTTAGTTTATATAGCTATCATGTACGGTGGTGATACAAAAGCTGGTCGGAATATTAACAAATCAGTAAAGAGCACAGTGAGTAGGGTGTTCGCTTTCCACGTGGCCGACCTGGGTTCAATTCCTTCGCCCCTCTCGGAGAGCCGGCAAGCTACTGAGAGTATCTCGCCTGCATGGCAGAGCCTGGCAAGCTACCCATGGCATATTCTATATGCCAAAAACAGTAATAACAAGTCCCACAATGAAGATGTTACTGGTACACCTGTTTGAGCAAATCGATGAGGAAAGGGATGACAGGGATATTGGCAGTGACAACAAAGAGAGATAAGACCACTCCTCCAGAAGATTAACTCAAGGACAAAATCTCATCTAAGGAGATTACTTCAGATTACTAGGAGATCAGCTCAAGGGTGGGATCCAAACAAGGGTGTGTTGCTTTCTTCTTTCCTTAGATAGTAATCCACTTAAATTGTTGTAGTAAATCTACTAATATTTCTAGCAATGTCATTCTATATGACCACAGTAAGAGATATAAACTTTGGTTCTTCCTGAGAACCAAAGTTTGGTTCTTCCTGAGGACATCTCATTATATATTCCAGACTGCAGTCCTCAGTTCAAGTTAGTCTTCCTAACCCCGGCAGAGGCCTAATCTTGTTGTTACTTTTGAATCATGAAAGCATTTGTCCATGACCATGCTCTCAACTTATAGTTGAATATTGTGGCACTTTAGCATGGCCCATTTCGATGCCAGGGTAGCTCACAGCTTGTCCTGTGTCTATTCCATCCCTCGTTGGGACCCTGCTTTTGGGGTGTTAAGAACTAAGGGCAACTGAGTCGAGAAAGCAGATGCACAGGAGTAAATATTATTCAGAGTCAATCAACTCCCAAGTTACAAGAGCATAACATTAACTGTCTTCCTGTGTCCATACAGAAAGGACATTGCTTTACAGTAAATTATGTAAAAGACAGAGAAGAGCAATATTTAACTTACAATACAAGTTCAATGTCTTAGAAGGATCTGATTTTACAAGTTAACAGAATCTGATTAGGGGAAAAGGTGATTAACTGGTTGGGGAAGAGAGCACAGAGAAGAGTTTACAGATAAACAGAGGAATGGGAGTGTCTCCAGAGCGCTTAAACCTAAGCTCTTGTGGCAAGCTCCTTGTGGCAAGGGAGGAAGGACAAACCAATGTTATCGTAAAATGTTTAGAGCTATACTCCAACACTGACCATTTAGTTTCCCGAAATGATTTTGATATATAGGGACTTGGAGTCCAGACCAAAAAAAAAAAAAAAAGACACAGGGCTTTTGTCTTTTATTTAAAAATAGAAGGGGGGAGAGGAGGGATGGCACAGTTTGGAGGGCATTTGCCTTGCACATGGCTGATCCTGGTTTTGTTCTGGCGCCCCATAGGGTCTTCCGAGCCCTGCCAGGAGTGATTCCTAATCCTAGAGCCACAGGAGTAACCCCTGAGTACTGCCAGGTGTTCCCCACTTCTCCCCAGCCCCCCCCCCAAAAAAAAAATAAAACCCACCACAGAGATCCTATTAAAAATAGAAGGGGAAAGTGGATTTGCAAGTAACTTGAAAAGCCAGAAAGGAATCTATAAGAAAAAAAATCAATGTTGTGGGCTTTTATTTACTAATAAATATAACTAATATTCACCTGGGTATTCAATGCCTACAGGCTCTCCTGTAGATTAGTGAGCGCTATTTGAAATGAGGAAAAAAAATAGCCAGAGAACATGTATCTGGCCCAATTAGCAGAGGCTGAGCTGGAATGACAGGGCAAAATGCTGGGCAAAGGGTTTCAGGCATTGAAATTATAGATGTTTCTTATTTAGACTTCAAATCTTTCTTTCAGAGCTTGTCGAGCTTTCCAAAGAGGTGGCCTCATATGCCAGGCATGTTCTAGGTTTAATTCATTGCTCTCCAGAATATTCCAAAGCTCTGACTTTAGTAAAATAAATAGATATATAGATAAATATGAAGAAAGTCTGGGATGAAGTGAGAAACTTGAAGTTAAACCAAATTAAATGGTGGGGCTGGAACAATAGTACAGCTGATAGGACATTTGCCTTACATGAGACTGACCTGAGTTTGATCCCTCGGATCCTATAGGGTTCACCAAGCACTGTTGGGAGTGATTCCTGAATGCAGAGCCAGGAATAACTCCAGAGCATCACTGGGTGTGGCCCCTAAACTAAAACAAAAGCAATAAACCAAATGAAATGGGATTATGCACAATGCAACAGCCTTAAATCCATCACCAGGACTGGGTTCAATGGGTTGATTAGCAAAACCATTTTTGAAAAAGATAGTCTTAGGACGGGAAAGATAGTTCGCGCCCAAGACACTTGATTTGCATCAGCAAGTCCTGGCTTGAACCTAGTGCTCCTTCACAGAAAGGACAGTCCTTAGGCATTTAGTGTTCCAAGGTACCATCTCTAGGAAACATGGGTTCAAATCTTTGGATATGGCAAACATCTGTGGGCTGAGTCCTATAAGAAATTGTTGGTGTCTTATAGGAAGGAAACTTTTTGTCACAATTTATTAAACTCTTGGCTTCTTGGAAGTCACCTATGCATGACTTCAGAACTGATTAGGCCGTGACTTGATGGCAATAAGAAAGTCCATACACCAGCACCAAAGAGTTAAATGAGTTGATGGTCTGGTTACGTTATGCCTGAATGGTTGGCATAGCTCCCAGAACAGGTAGTCATTTAGAGAAAAAACAACCACCTGAATTTTACTGGCAGGATTACATTGTGCTTTCACAAATGAGGGCTCATTCAATGACAACTCCATATATGTACTCAGAAACGTCGTGCACAGGCAGATGAGTAGCTGCCTTGATACTGGAGCCTTGCTGATGATTCCTGTTGCACTGTGCTCTGGATGGTTGGGGCTGGGTAAGTCATCTTTGTTTCCATGTTGGTGTCCCTGTAGGAGGTTGGGGAGAAGAGCTAAGAAGCCAGGCCAGAAAGAATTGATTGTAGAGCTCCATCATTGGTTGTACAGTTCCTATCATAAAGTTCTTTATTTTGTTGTATGACTTTTTTTTTTTTTTTGGATGTACCAGTGGTGCTCAGGGCTTCCTCCTGACTCTGTAGTCAGGGATCTCGGAACCATATGTGGTGCCTGGGATTGAACCGAGGTAGGATACACGCAAAATATGCATCCTACATGCTGGACTATGTCTCCAGCTCGGTTTTGAAGTTCTGGCTGGAGCTGTGCATTAATGCCAAATGTTAATCCTTGTGAGGGACATGATGTCTTATAAATGTTATGAAAGAATATCATTTTTCCTGGAGTAGTGAAGGTACTTTGAATGCCATGCGAAGAAAAGGGTTAGTTTCCCAAATAACATCTGTAAATCATGTGCTTGCCTATAAATCTGCTAAAACCTATCACAGCCCCCAACCCCACCCCAACTGTTACACAAGAGTTGGAAGCAATTCTCACATAGAAGAAAGAATAGAACTCAGCTCACATTGGAAAGATGTGTAAAGATTAAAAATAAACAAACAATCCCCAGCACCCCAAACATTGAACATTCCCACCACTGGTGCTAATATTTGTCATCTTTTCTATGTAGTCCTACAAGTCTCTGCAAGACTCAGTGCTTATTAGAATAAGTCTCTGAACTAAAAATAATATAGCAGATTCAACTCTGGGAGGTCTTACAGCCCCCTTGTTCTCATCTCCTTTGTAAATATATCCCTGTTGATGCTACATATGCTTCCCAGCTTTGGAAACACATTAATGGGAATCAATTCGCTCTCCGCTCTCTTAGAAATCTGGAGCAGGGGTTCAACCCTAGTTTGCTGAAATCTCCCTACTACTGCTCTGTCTGGATTGTTATCAAGTTGGTGATTTCTCTCTTTTCTTATTCTTTGAAATGTTTTGAATTAAAATAGCTTATGCAAGGTCACTGGAGGCATATGGTCCTGCTCAAAACTTTAAACAAAACATTAGTTTTTACAACCTTTTGTAATTTGGTATTGTATACAACATGGTTATATGTAGAGTTTCTGTAATCTTTGCAGTGGGTGACAGAAATATGAGAAGCAAATTTATAAGCCATTTAGTGAAGCATTTAATCAATTTCATGCATAGGAAATAACTCCGATGGCTTTGCTTTATCTATCTTTCTCTCCTGGAGAACCGCAGTCAGGCACCTTCTCTAAACACTGGTTGTGCATGGGGGATGGGGAATTTGCAGGATGTGCTGGAAGAGAGAAGAAATGGGGATAGGTAGGGTGCAGAGTGGGCCTTTTGATATTCTTGTAATATTAGGGACTTCTGAAGTCTAACAGGGTTGTCAGTGCCTATGAATTTCCTAAGGCTGTTAATATATTTCAGAAAGAAAGCAAGAGTCTAATGTTTAGAGGAAGTACTGCAAAGTTATTCATTACACATGCTTTTCCAATGGAAATGTCACATGAACAGCACAGCCTTCTGCATGCAACTTTAGGTTCAACAAAATAAATAAACAAACCAACAAACCTGTTTCTGGGGGTGATTACTTGCAAACCCATGAAAGGTAAAATGACTTTCCTTAGAATTAGCTTTTGAGTGAAGGGTTTGGAGCAACGTGACCAAAAGTAATTGAGGACCCACCGAAATGTTAGAGGGGGAGGTATTTTAGGATCTTGCAGAATAGAATTCCTGTTGAGATTCTCTTTTGGATTGTTTAAAAGCTTTATCTAACTCTTGGCTACAGAGTGCACTAATCTTTTCTTTTCTGGCAACTGCTAGACTCCTTACAACACTTTACCTCAAACACCATCAAGTTCTTAAATGTGGAAGTCCTGGGGAGCAAAAGAAGATCTTGTGGTAATCACTATCTGCTAAACTACATTAAAATCGCATGAGCTCTACTATGTCCCCTGAAATTGGAGCGGATAGAGTACTGTACACATAGTTTCTAATTTAGAATATAATTTGCTTCCACTTGTTCCTGAACCTAGAGAAATATTTCAGTGAATCAATTCCAATCTAAGGTGATTTAGTTCTGATTTTAAAGCAGCGCCATTCACAGATTGCGTCTCTCGAGAATATACTGTTTGGAGCTCCCTTTTATGTATGGCACGTGTAAGACTGTTGGCAAGTCAGAAGCAGGCCATTTGATATTTATCTTGCCATATTATTTAAGCAGGGAAACAATTACACTGAGCATACTGCATCAGTAATCCTGCATAAAACTGGCAGCTCCAATGGAAGTTTATTTATCTGTGTATCCATCATGGTATCTATGTGTCTATGTATCTTTATCACTATACAACAGCTATTTCTTGAATGGACCCAGTGTCTCACTGAAGTTCTTTGCTTTTTTGTGGAGGAGAGAATTGAGCCACACCTAGCAGTGCTCAGAGGCCACTCCTGGTGGGGCTGGGGGGACCATGGGGTGCTGGGGCTTGGGGGGTTGAGTATCCAAGCTTCTCTACTCTCTCTGGCCTCCCTCAAAAATAAGAAACGTTGGTAGGGAAGAATGAGCACCGGTGGAGGGATGTAAACCAAATGCAAACATGAAAGTTCATAAGTTTCTAACTGTACCTCACAGTGATTCATTAATAAAAAAAAAAAGAGAAAAAAATTAAAAATAAATAAATAAATAAAAATCAACTCTTCAGGAACAAGACAGTGATGATATTTCAGATAAATTTTGGAGTGCAAAGTTTTGAAGGTCAAACGATATGACTGTAGACTCTGTCTTCTTATAAATGTTGAAGAGCAACCAGAGAAGATTAAAGCCATTCTTGTCACTACCTTCTACCTCAAGAGCTTCTCTCACCACCACTGATGTGACTCTGACGTAAACACAGGTGTGCCTCTATTTCTTTCCTCACCCAAACTGACCTCTGAAACAT
Source organism: Sorex araneus (assembly GCF_027595985.1). Lineage (NCBI taxonomy): Eukaryota > Metazoa > Chordata > Mammalia > Eulipotyphla > Soricidae > Sorex > Sorex araneus. Next base: position 51,190,098 of record NC_073307.1, on the reverse strand, counting down.
GCCTCATATGGTACTTAACACTGTGCGCTTCATATTTTTACCAACAGTGACTTGATGATCTTTCTTTCTTCTTAATTTATTTTTTTATTTGAATCACAGTGAGATACACAGTTACAAGGTTGTTCACAATGGGGTTTCATTCACATAACATTCAAAGATTCATCCCTTCACCAGTGTACACTTCCTACCACCAATGTTCCCAGTTTCGCTCCCACACCCATCTCTTTGGCAGACACTTTTCTTCTCTGTCTCTGTCTCTATCTCTGTCTCTGTCTCTCTCTCTCTTCCCCTTTTGGGCAGTATCATTTGCAATACAGATACTGAAAGGTTATCAGGTATATCCCTTTACCTACTTTCAACATTCAGTTCCTGTCCAAAGTGATCATTTCCAATTATTATTGTCATACTGGTCCCTTTTCTATTCTAACTGCCCTTTGCCCCACACGACTTGTGGCAAGCTCCCAACCATTGACCAGTCCTCCTGGCCCCTGTTTACCCTGACCTTGTATATTAGTCTCATAGTAATTTTTCAATATCCCACATTGAATGCAGTCATGCTATATCTTTCCTTCTGACTTATTTCAGTCATTTACAAACAAATCTCATGACTTCATTTTTCCTATGTTTGTTTTTGTTTTTGGTTCACATCCAGCGGTGCCCAGAGCTTGCTCATGCCTCTGCACTGATCACTCCTGCTGGTGCTCGGGGACTGTATGGTGTGCCGGAGATCAAACCTGGGTCAGCCTCATGCAAGGCAAGAGGCCTCCCTGCTATTGCTTCAGCTCCATCCTGATGATCTTAGCTTGTCAGTGAAAGCACATCATTCTTTCTACCCACTTTCTGGATGATTACAATGCTCTGGCCAGGGATCACTGCATTATTCTTACTTCATGCCTGCAGCTCCCTTACATCTGTTTTTCCTTTTAAAGCACGTCAGTGAATATCCTTGAGCATATTACCTCAAGTACTCAGGTATTTCCTATATGCGCAGATGAATAACACTCATATGCTCTAAGTATTTGACTAGTGTTTGACATGGTACAAGTATTTCTAAGTATCTAGTATGGGTTGCATGAAGTGAAATAATAGAGAATGCAAATATCATTCATTTTAAGAATTATTTCCAAATTATCTAGAGATTTTAATTTGTGTGTGCACGTATAGGGCTGGAGCGATAGCACAGGGGGTAGGGCATTTGCCTTGCACGTGGCTGACTCGGGTTCAATTTCTTTGCCCCTCTCGGAGAGCCCAGCAAGCTACTGAGAGTATCCTGCCTGCCTGACAGAGACTGGCTGGCTACCTGTGGTGTATTCAATATGCCAAAAACAGTAACAAGTCTCACAATGGTGACGTTACTGGTGTCCGCTCCAGCAAATTGATGAACAACGGGATGACAGTGCTGCAGTGCTACAGTGTGCATGTATGTATGTATGTGTGTGTGTGTGTATGTGTGTGTGTGTGTGTATGTGTGTGTGTGTGTGTGTGATGTGTGTTCTGGTAGCCACACTCTGTGATAGATAGGGATTACTCCTAGTTTGTACTCGGATTTGGGAGGCCATATGGGGTGCTGGGGATTGAACCTGGGTTGGCCACATGTAAGGGAAGTCTCTTACCTGCTGTACTATCCCTTAGAACCTCTAATTTTAATTTTAAAGAAAACCAGAATCTCTAAGGTTGACTTTGTCTCAACTCTGTGGAAACACCTGCCCCATTGAATGGCTTTGCCTTTTTTTCTCCAGGTAAATGGGGGCCATCTAAATTTGTCTCTTGGCCCTCTTATGTAGGATAACATAGCTTCAGGTAGTTTAGGTTTATTGGATTACTCCCATTACAGTGCTCCCATTCCTCTTTGTTTATTTGTAGCTTCTTTCTTAGTGTTCTGTTGATTTGTAAATATTGTTTTTCTCTTCTCCTTGAGTCCTTTGCATAGTTTATTCAGAGAAATGTCCTTTTTGTATGGACACAGGAAAACTTAGCAAATGCTATGCTTTTATAACCTGGGAGTCATTTGACTCTACGTGATATTTTCCTCCTGGGCATCTGTTCTCTCCACCTAAGCCTCAGCTGCCCTTACTTCCTAGCACCCCCAAAAGCAGAGTCCCGACGAGGGACGAGATGGACCCAGGGCAAGCGGTGAGTTGTGTGCTACCCTGGCATCGAGATGGGCCTAGCCAAAGTGCCTAATGCTTAACTATAAGTTAAGAGCTTGATCATGGACAAATGTTGTCATGATCCAAACAGTGATAACTAGATTTGGACCCTGCTAGGGTGAGGAATGATTAATCTGGCCTGAGTGCTGTGGTCTGAGCCTGTGGCAAGATGTTGTCAGGAGAGCTGCCTTGCAAACCTCAATGTATCTCTTGCTATGTCCATGCAAAAATAACTAGTATTAAGATGTTAATGAGTGTTTGGAATGGGGAGAGGAGAAAAAACCCTTAAGAGGTATTTTGCCTAGTGGCAGTCAGGAAGGGCTTTGTTACTGTTTTTGGAATGCCTAGGTTGTGTTCTCTTTAAACCTGACAGCCCTCAGGAAGGGCTTTATTATGTTGATTTTGCTACCTGGCGGTGTGTAACCTGGGGGCAAGGGCGAGAGAGGAAAAAGGGAGGAGAGAGGAGAGAGGTGGCAGTTGATCCAGAGAGAGGATGGAGCTGGGAGTGCGGGAGATGAGAAAGATTGAAGATTGAATAAACAGTAACTAATCAGCAACCAGCTTGGTCCTCGTTCTTCCTTCGCCTGTCCTTGGCCAACGGCTGTCCTGATCCAGCCCATACACAGCGGTTCCAGAGCACCGAACGCGGGCGGTGAGACAGAGCTGCCCGGAGACCCGAGAGTGCACCCGCCCGTCAGCGAGCTTTAGTTTTTTACACTCTTACAAGCATTATTTTTTTCTCACTCTGTCTCCTTTTAGCAGTGACCTCCAAGTCTCATGCCATAGCCCACATTTATGTCATTTTCACCTCTGGTCTCCTTGGAATATCCTGGACACTCATGAGGGAACATACGAGTCCTGTTTTCGAAGCACTGATCTCATGGAGTTCCCTTGGTGAATTTTATCTTCCTCTGGGGCACCATTGGTGGGTCATTGGGGGCTATGTCCCTTTAGTAGGCCATCAATTCAGAAATTGGGATGTATCCCCCAATCAGATCCAATTCAACTAATTGGCTCTTTTATAATAGGTGAACAAATTCAAAGATGCCTTTCTATCTCAGTCATAACATCGATGCCCAAGTACAAGCAATTGTTTAATCAAATTTTGTCCTTGAGCTTACAGATTTGCTTTTTCAGAAGAGCCTTTTTCTTTTTTTTGCTTTTTGAGTCACACCCGGCAATGCACAGAGGTTACTCTGTACTCAGGAATTGCTCCTGGCGTTGATCAGGGGACCATATGGGATGCTGGGAATTGAACCCGGATTGGCCGAGTGCAAGGCAAATGCCCTACCCGCTGTGCTATCACTCCAGCTCCTCCTCAGAAGAGCCTTTTTTTTTTTTTGGCTTTTTTGGGTCACACCTGGCGATGCTCAATGATTACTCCTGGCTCTGCACTCAGGAATTGCTCCTGGCGTTGATCAGGGGACCATATGGGATGCTGGGAATCGAACCCGGGTCGGCCAAGTGCAAGGCAAACGCCTTACCCACTGTGCTATTGCTCCAGCCCCCCCAGAAGAGCCTTTTAATTCAGTGGTGTTCACTTAGGACTTAGGGCCCCAGAAGGTGCTCTTACTCTATTGAGAGCAGTTTCCACCCTTATCATCCTCAGGGAGAAATTTCTGTTGGATCCATATTGTCTTACATCTTTTACTCCATTATAACTGCTGTCTCCGGACTCACACCAGCTAACCATTAGGATGGCTCCTATTTACTTAGCCTCAGCTGGCCTTCTGTCTTCCATCCAGAGACACCTTAGCCTAAATCTGGTTTTGATTTGTTCTTGCGTCATAAAATGTCTTATTCAGACTCTGTCCTTTGCCGTTTAAAATGCTCCAAGATTTGCCTCCAAAACAGTCAAAAACTCCAAATATTTTGCCCCCAAAATATCTTCATTTATTTATTTTTCAATTGAATCACAGTGAGATACATAGTTACAAATTTGTTCATGATTGGGTTTCAGTCATAAAATGTTCCAACACCCACTCATTCACTGGTGTACATTTCCCACCACCGAAGACCCCAGTTTCTCTCCCACCACCCTCACCACCTACCCTGCCTGCCTCTATGGCAGGCTTTTCTTTCTCTTTCTCTCTATCCATCTCTCTCTCTCTCTCTGTTTCTCTCTTTCCTTTCGGGCACTATGGCTTGCAATACATATCACTGTATCACTGTCATCCCGTTGCTCATTGATTTGCTCAAGTGGGCACCAGTAATGTCTCCATTGTGAGACTTGTTACTGTTTTTGGTATATTGTATATGCCACGGGTACCTTGCCAGGCTCTGCCATGCGGGTGTGATACTCTCAGTAGCTTGCTGGGCTCTCCGACAGGGCGGAGGAATCAAACCTGGGTCAGCTGCGTGCAAGGCAAATGCCCTACCCACTGTGCTATTGCTCCAGCCCAAGGTTATCATGTATATCCCTTTATGTATTTTCAATACTCAGTTCTTGTCCAGAGTGATCATTTCCAACTATTATTGTCATACTGATCCCTTCTCTCTCCTAACTGCCCTTCGCTGTCCCCACCCCCACACAGTTGTGGTGGTGAGCTTCCAAACATTTGACCAGTCCTCCTGACTCCAGCAAAACAGTCTTTTTAAAACTTATTTACTCTGGGGTCTGGAGGTTGGTTCAGCAGCTTAGAGCGAGCCTGCCTGGCCAGTGTGAGGTTGTGAGTTTGATTCCTGTTGTCACCCACATGTGCAGAATACAGTCTCTGAAACTATGCTCTCTGGGAACCCTGATGTGTCTGTAGTCCTTGGTTCTGCATCTGGGCACTGCAACTCGAGGATGTGATTCCTGATAAACTTCACATCTAGAAAGACTCCTCCAGATGAGCACACAGATGAGCACCGAGGCGACTCCCGCTGGAATGTGCTCCAGTATCATGACTTGAGTGTGATCCCCAATGAACAGATGTGGAAGCCCCCCAATTCAAGAAGGAGCCCCACAACCCACTGAAGGCCTCATATTCAAGCATGCCCAATCCATGCTCATCACAGCCACAGTGCAATAAAGGGAGGGAAGAGGGAAAACTCTCTGCTCTTGGCCATCTTGGGCTTCGCAAGCAAGTTTCACCTCCTCAACTTTTCCAGCTACCTACTCTTCTCATTACCTTGAGTGCCAGAGATTGGGGTGTCTCCAAAAAGCAGATGCAACCCGACCTGTTTACTCCTCTCAAGTATGTGAATACAGTCGAAAATGCGTTTCTATTTCTATCATAACATTGATGTTTAAGTATCAGCAACCAGTTCGGCCATTTTTGTCCCATTACCATCTAATGCTAGGCAGCTCCCGAAACTTCTATTGTCTTTCCAATGCAAAGTCACAGTCCTTGGGGAGACAAAGAAAGATATTAGAACAGGAAAAGGAAAATAGAAGTCAGATGTGGGACTAGCTCTCAGGGAAAGAAACCTGCAGTGGGGATAATGTAAATAAAGGTTAAGCAGGTTCTAAGTGATGAATAGTAATGTATTTTCCGTTCTGCCTCCTAAAACAGAATGTGAGAATGTAATCAAATTATAGCTGTATTAAAATGCTAGGGCACAGCAAGTCTCTATTCAGATCTGCTTTAGTGCAGGCATCTAATCAGGAAATGGCCAACCATGTAACCCATGAATTGTTTGCATGTCAGGACCTTTAAGTGCAGTGAAGTTGACCCCATCTATATTAATAACATATTTAGTCTCTATTATGTATAATGATTCATAGATGAAAATTATACTTTGGGGTCTTAGTAGAGCAGTTTTCTCAGCTGATTTTTAAGATAAAGGGAGTTGATTTTACAGGTTTTTTTTTTTTTGTTTAAACTTGCTGCCTGTTCCTTATTGTGACTCATAGTATTTGGACATTTAGGAAGAACTTAATGGACATTAACTAGGTAATTTGTGGCATAAGCCAGCTTTCTCTTTTCTTTAAGGATAATTATCAAATGCTGGGATTGAATTGCTAACATCCTTATGATTAAATTTTAGAACTTATTTCTAAGAATAAAAGCTAGGGTCCAACCTTGATGCCCAAGAGAAGACAGATTGCTTTTACCTAGTGGATCAACATAGCAACATTGCATGCTTATGACAATGTTGGAAAGTTTACTGAAAAACTCTTTTGGGATTTTTTGGTTACTCTCAAAGAAAGTTAAAAGGCAAACCCACCAGTAAATTTACTTTTCTTTGTCTATATTATCCAGGACTTTGTCAGTATGGTAGACTTCAAACTATTTGATCACATTGAAATTTCCTTTTATGTTGCAATAATAAACAGATATCAAAATCCCACACATGAGATGAATTGTGTTGCTTCTCACTCAGTGGTAAGAGTTGGAGTAGGGTGCATGTGTAAGACTTCTTTCTCTCCTTCTCTCAGCGAGGTGACTTGAAGATTTCCTCTAATGCCACAGAGTATACATTAAACTTTCCAATAAGGGAAAAAAACACACCATTTCACTAAAAAAAAAAAAAGCCAACTGATGCATTTAAATTTAAACCAGCATCTCTCAACTAGGGCTCCAGTGGCCTTCTGCAGGTTTCCAGCAATATTCCAAAAGACCACAGGTGAGAATTATACCAGGGCACCAACTATAGGAAACAGGGATCACAGGAAGATAAAGTCTGAAGGGGGCCATGGTGGAAAAAGATCTGAGAAATCTGATTTAAACAGATACTTAGAAGAGGAACCCAGGGGTTGAACTCAAGTGTCAACCCAAGGGTTGACATTGATTTTGACAGTTTTATTTCATTTTAAAAAATATTTTGTTCCTTCATTTCCTTGCCTTTGTTGCTCTTGTGGTGTGATAAGCAGGGGTCACACATGCTTGATTTGGGTGTCCATTGGGGTCCTACATATGCTCACAGCATTGGCACGCTTACCCATCAGTGGTCTTGCTCATTGAGGGTACTTACTCAACTCCTGGTGGTGATGCTCTGTGGGCTCATATGCATTCTCACTGAGCTCAGACTATCTGGCCATGGTGCTTGCACCTGGATTCATCATGACCACCTAGCACAAACAGCTTTGGAGAGATGGAACCAGAAGCCCAGAATGTGTCTAGACCCTGATGTCCACCAGATAGCTGAGGTTCTTGGGCTATTTTCTTCTCTGTCCAGTGGGCCATGGCAGATCAATCCTCAGATGTCTCTGATCCCGGGTCACCAATAGCAAAAGTCTTCAAAAAGTATGACGTGCTCAATAAATGTGGGAGAGCTTTATTATTCATGGTCAGGGATTCTATTGCTTTAAAAAAAAACTGGGAAAATGAGTGCCCTAGAAGAGATGACTGGTTGAAGAAACTTTGGTACATCTATACAATGGAATACTATGCAGCTATTAGAAAAAATGAGGTCATGAAGTTTGCATATAAGTGGATCAGCATGGAAAGTATCATGCTAAGTGAAATGAGTCAGAAAGAGAGAGACAGACATAGAAAGATTGCACTCATCTGTGGAATATAGAATAATAGACTAGCAGTTTAACACCCAAGAATAGTAGAAATAAGTACTAGGAGGTTGACTCCATGGCTTGGAGGCTGGTCTCTCATTCTGGGCAACTTAGAGAAGGGAACACCAAGTAAAATGTGGTCGGAGGTCATGCGGGGGAGGGGTGACGCGTGCCGAATGTAGACTAGAGACTGAACACAATGGCCGCTCAACACCTTTGTTGCAAACCACAACACCTAATCAGAGAGAGAGAATGAAAGGGAATACCCTGCCATAGTGGCAGTTTGGGGTGGGGAGAGACGGGACTGGGGAGGGTGCGAGGGACGCTGGGTTTACTGGTGGTGGAGAATGGGCACTGGTGAAGGGATGGGTTCTCAAACTTTGTATGGGGGAAACATGAGCACAAAAAAGTATAAATCTGTAACTGTACCCTCACAGTGATTCACTAATTAAAAATAAAAAAAAATTTAAAAAACTGGGAAAATTACATTCAAATGGAATGGCACATCATGTCATTAATGGGCCATTAATTTTTTTCTTTTGGCTTTTTGGGTCACACTAGGCAATGCTCAGGGGTTACTCCTGGCTCTCCACTCAGGAATTACTCCTGGTGGTGCTCCGGGGACTATATGGAATACTGGGGATCAAACCCTGGTTAGTTGTGTGCAAGTCCAATGCCCTCCCCACTGTATTATCGCTCTGGCCCAAGGTTCATTAATTTTTGTGTGGATTCTCCCCATTGATAGTGATGAGAGCCTATGATAGGGAGTCAATAAGTAAGCATTGCTCACTGGAGGATTACTTCACCCCTGAGATCTAGGCTGACTTTCCAGCCCCTTCTACAATTCTAATGGGGTACCCTATCTTTCCAGCCTCAGTGGCCATTGAGGTATGTGCATCTTGCTCTTGTCTATGTTTTGCAAACCCACTGTGAAGACCAATCCCCTTCCATAGCCTATTTGCGCTGGTGAGAATAGTTGTTTTCAATCTAGCTTTGGCCAGAGAAACAAGCTAATGACTGTATGTTGATTTGTCCCACAGCTGCCTCTAGGGCCACCAGATCCCACAGGACTCTGAAATCAGCCTTCCCCATGCTTGTCTCATTCCAGTGTCTTCCTTGCCTATGCATTCTCTTCTACAGTGAATTTTTGAGAGAAGAAATATAGAATCACCTCTATTTTTTTTGTTTAATTTTAGATTTTGCCTAACTGAACACTTCTACTGAAGAAGTTCCAGCCCACTGCATTTCAGTCTGAACTTTTCCAGCACCCAGATAAATTGAGCTATTGGCCAGGAAAGAAGGTAAGTTAGGAATAGGAAAGGTATGAGAGAGATCCTGGGTGAAGACTATGGGCTAGAATAGGCTGAAATTTGATTCTGGCTTCACTTGCTTTCTTGCTGGATGACTTTAGGTAAGTTTGCTTATTCCTCCAAGCTGCAGCTTCCCCCTCTGTGCAGAGACAATTCCAAAAAGAGATTGCTTCTGCCAGACTTTATCTCAGTAGGAGCAGAAAACTTTGTTTTCTTCCTGCAATAGACCCCAAAGTCTAGAAAATGTCCTGGTGCATTGTCAATGCTTAGTTAATAGCAGAAACTGAGGCTTTCTCTAAAACACACCAAAGTGACTTTTTATTATCTGAAAATGCTGCTTCATTGTAATGCTCTTGGTTTCTTGGGTTGATAGTTACACACCCCTGAGCATTTTATTCACCGTATTAGACAAAAACTGGTGGCACAATTAAAAGTCTAAAACACCCTGAACTTTTTACATTATCTCAAGTGTTTATTGACTCCAACTAAAGTTGATGCAACAATTTGAAGCTTCAACCAAGTTTTTAATTTTGCTTTTATTTTCTTGTTTACCAAACCGGATATTTTATGGCTGTGATTTATACATTGAGTAGAAGAGAACTATTCCCAATATTATCTTTATCTTCTTGACATAAATAACAAACCACTTCAGTAATCAAAATTTACTACAAATGTAATAGATTTTGGCAGAGTTTATATTTTGGAGGCAATGTGGACCGAATGTTGACTTCTAAAGGAAAGAGGCCAGAATTTCTAGTTGGGCTTGCTTAAAATGGGGGGAGGTGAAATAACCCACTACTGTATTCATAGTTTTTTACTACATTCAAGAGATTAATTCTCATAAATAAAATGATTCATACCGGCTTCTCATCAGAAAGTTGAAATTATCTGTGGCCATGTAACCACTAAGAACTTGTATACTATGAAAATATTTCAATAATTAATGTATGCTCCATCTAGAGTAATTGACAGGGGGTCATAAACATAATAGGCCATCTGGGTTTGATTTGCACATGAAAATATTTAAAGGGATAGCAGGTAATTCTAATAGCAAGAAGTTCCACTTCTCCAAGTGGCTGAATTATCTTCTATGGGTTCTTTCTCCCTCAGTTTCTCTCTTCTGCATGCCGCCACCCTCCCATTCTTTCTTTCTGCCCACCTTTTAGTCTTTCCCAGGTGTCTACTGGAGCTGCACATTTCTTACTGCTTTCTTATTTTAATGCACAAGTAAATCTTCTCCATGCATATATGTATGTGTAATATATATACATATATATAGTGTAGGGTGTAGGGGGCTCCAATGAGATGTTATGAGTTTTGGGGAGGGGCATCCAACCTGCAATTCTTAGTCAACCAGGCTAGCAGTTCAATGTGAGGGTTAGGGGAGGTGGTGCTGTTTGAGCCCTGCATTTCTGGGGATACTTAAGCTATCCTGGTGGTGCTTGGTGTACCATGTGGTCCTAGGAATCAAACCAGGTTGGGTATAGGCTAGCCTGCACCTTAGCTGCTGTACTCTCTCTGGCCCATGACTTTGTCATTCTTTGAGTTTAGGTTGGCCACTTAGAAAATTTAGAACTGCATGCTTCCCCTTTTTCTGCTCCTACACATATGAGACCATGCTTGGGTGTGTTAACAATGATTAGCAGAACCTCTGGGAATCTCAGAGGTTTCTTTTTAATTTATTTATTCTGTAATTATTATTATTTTGACTTTGGAACATACCTGGAGATGCTCAGGAGTTATTCCTGGCTTTGTACTTAGGAATTACACCTAGTGGAGCTTGGAGGATCATATGGGATGCTCAGAATCAGATCCATCTTGGCCACATACAAGGCAGATGCCCTATCAGCTTTACTATCACTCTGGCCCCAAAATCTAAGAGGTTTCTAATGCACTAGTTTGACATAGTCCCTATGGTCAAAAGTCGACAATTGTCTCAAAGGCTCAAACCATCCTGCTTCTCTAGGAAAACATTTACTCAGGTGACTGGAGCAGACTCCACACTGCCACATCATGCCACTTATCTACTTTCTGGCCACACAGAATCATAGTCTCTGAGGACATTGGGAAACTCAAGTGCCTTTGAACTTGACGTTCTTGCTTCCAAGGAGCTGTTTTTATTATTATTATTATTATTATTATTATTATTATTATTATTATTATTATCATCATCATCATCATTATTATTTGAGACTTCTCTTTTCACCTATTAAACTCTACTCAGACTGAGGATATCTTCCAGACATCTCATCTCTTTTTTGCTTTTTTTTTTTTTTTTTTGCTTTTTGGGTCACACCCGGTGATGCACAGGGGCTACTCCTGGCTCTGCACTCAGGAATTACTCCTGGTGGTGCTCAGGGGACCATATGGGATGCTGGGAATAAAACCTGGGTCGGCTGCGTGCAAGGCAAACGCCCTACCCGCTGTGCTATCGCTCCAGCCCCTCATCTGTTTCTTGAAGCTTGTCTGGATTCATAATGGCCTCTTGCTAGAATATTCTGGGTTTACCCCTAGAGTAACGATGTGACCCAGATTTGTTCCAAAAGGAAGCGTGTTGGAGAGGAGATGCTGAGAGACTGTGTGCAGAGTCAAGCCTGGCCAAGGCACTTCAGGGTTTGAAACCAGTTATCATGTATCTTTCTCTTTTAAATTTTTTGGATCAGTGATCTATTGTTTTAACTGAATTTTATTAAAAACACCATGATTTACAAAGTTGTTCATTATGCACTTGTTTCAAGCATTTAGTGTTCCAACACCACCAGTGTGACCTTCCCTCTGCCAATATCCCCAGTTTCCCTTCCAATCCCCAACATAACAAGTTTACTTTATATTGCTTATTCCAGCAAAACATGAAGAAATGGAAAATAGAATGATCGGAAAATAAATCAGTAAATTACTTTGCGATTTTGACCTATGTAAGTAAAAAAATTAAAACCATTTAATGCAATATAAAGATGCCTATTCTTTCAACTCTGGGATCCAAAGTGTATTACATTAAATATTATTCTTTACTTGTCTCTATGGTAATAACCAGGTTGGGAAGGGCACTTACACGGAGCAGACTAGGGACACTCCCCATGCAAGACTTTGTAACTTAACAAGTCGGAGTAATAACTAGGAGGTTGGGGACTGTAAGTCTATCCTATAAACAAAGGATTATAAGATTTAGGCTGGGCTTGGCCTCACAACTATTATGTCAGCAGCCAATGGTGATGGTGGTAGAACCTCGCCTGTCTTTTGACTTCCTCGCGTAAAGCGATAGTGGGCTGCTTTCCACTCTGCATCGATCATAAAGACACATTGATTTCCTTTCTGGAGAAACACATATTTCTTTTTTCCAGCGAAAAAGATAAATCTGACAGGCTTTAATCAAATATATCTGTTTACAACCACATAAATGCATTCAGGAGGAAAAACACACCCGCAACAAAAGGAAGAATTTGGGGGCCAAGTTTATTTGGAAAAAGCATTCATATTACCACATGCCACACAGCATTGAAAATCAGCTACTTGGGCCTCTTCAAGACAGTGTGTTGCTTGTAGTGCCTTGTGTGAATACTCTGGATCTACCCCCAAAACACATTTTGCCATGAAAACTATGTTTTTCAGATTCTCAGGTTAACTCCAAGTCACAGAAGAAATATTGTAATTTGGTCTTTCAAATGAAATTGTTCTTAAGATGAAACTTATTTGTCAAAGGAAGTATCACTTTAGATGTGCTACAGAAAAATAAAGGATCTGCTTGTTTCTTATTCAAGTCATCCTTAGAATTGTCATTGGCTTCATCATTTGGTTATGATATGACTAAGTGTGCTTTGAAGTATTTGAATTATATGCTAATTCTGAGTAATTTTTATTATCCACCTTCACTGTGTACAGGATATAATGTTATTTTTCCTGAATTTAGTTAGATCTTTAAACAATCATCCTGAATTGTTATGATTTTAAAAAAAGCAAAACATCTGTGGGAGAGGAACTTAAGATCAAGAAGACTTTATTTTTGTCACAAATCATTGATTAGCTCAATGATTTGAGCTCAATTTTTTTTTTCTTTTTGGGTCACACCCAGCAATGCATAGGGGTCACTCCTGGCTCATGCACTCAGGAATTACTCCTGGTGGTACTCGGGGGACCATATGGGATGCTGGAATTCGAACCCGGGTCGATTGGTCGCATGCAAGGCAAACGCCCTACCCACTGTGCTATTGCTCCAGCCCCATCAGGTTGTCTTTTTTAGGTAGGGATTTGGGGACTACATCCAGTGGTACTGGGGGTTAACTCTCTGCTCGGTGCCCCATGTCTGCCCAGCAGTGCTCAGGGGCTCGTGAAGTGCTCATGAAGTACAACTCTAGAGTGACCACATGCACTGCAAATGTTTCAGTCTTTGTACTATGTGTCTGGCCCTTGGATCCTCTTTTTATAAGTGGTCTGAATTCAGTTTTAAAGATAGTTTTCTAAATACTGGATCTTTGGCATATTCTGTCTTTCATTCCATATCTAGATCCTTTCCTTTGTCACCACACTGGAGAGTTTGGATGTACCTAGTGGCATTTTATGCCTGGATATCAATGGCATAATATATCTTATTTAGCCACTTTCAGTAAGAAAATAACTTTATCATGATAACGTGATGATATTGATAATGGATGATCAATCCAATCCTGCCTTGTAGAGTTCATATTTTTAGTAAGGATTTTAAAAATCTTATTCTCATAATTTTAGACATTATATTAAGATCTATGATTCAAGAAGAATGATATTTGGAAAGAAAAGCCTTGGCAGGAAAGTTATTTTAATGATCCTATATAATGATTCATCATATATGTATATATTTATATATATGTGTATATTTATATATAGAGAGTGAGAGAGAGAGAGCGTACATGAATGAGCATTTGTGTTTTAGTCAACCAAAAAAGGGACCTTTTTATATTAAATAGCAGACCAGATTACTTGGGATGTAACATAGAAGACAACTAACTAATCTCGATTAATGCAACATAAACATAGAAGGCTTAACCTGTAACAACATCTTAATAATCTCTCATACAAGGACTTAATGTCTTCATGGTGACATACAATAATTTACACTAATATTTTTCTAAGGAAATATTTTTGATCATTATTTTAGCAAAATTATTGATAACCAGCAATATAAAATAAATTATTGAGGGCTGCTAGGGGGCAGACTTAAGGGGTGGTTGGGAAAATTGGGACAGTGGTGGATAGAAAGTGCAGTGATGGTGGGATTGGTGTTTGCATATTGAATGCCTGTAACAAATCATCATGAACATCTTGGTAAACCACAGTGTTTATGTAAAGTGTAGGAGAGAATTTTACATATGTAGTTTTATCTATTTCATGTAAAGTACTATATATTAATATAGAATTGCTTTAAAAGTTTTATTAATGACAGGTGAGCCATAGTTATTACCAAAATAAGATCCAAGTAGAAAACAAGATTTAATCTAATATACTTAAGAAAATGTAAGGTTTAGGGACTGGAGGGATAGTACTGCTGCTCAGGTGTTTGTCTTGCGTGCAGGTGGTCCCAGTTTGATTCTTGGCACTACATATTCCCCATCAGTATCGCCAGGCTGGAGCGATAGCACAGCAGGTAGGGCGTTCGCCTTGCATGCGGCCGACCCGGGTTCGAGTCTTTTGCCCCTCTCGAAGAGCCCGGCAAGCTACCAAGAGTATCTCACCCACATGGCAGAGCCTGGCATATTTGATATGCCAAAAACAGTAACAACAAGTCTCACCATGGAGACGTTACTGGTTCCCACTCGAGCAAATTGATGAGCAACAGGATAACAGTGATATCGTGAATCTCTGAGCACAGAACTGGGAGTAACCTGGCTGTGAGCCGCAGGGTGTGACCCCCAAACAAAATAAAAATGTATGAGCCTTAAAGTTTTTCCTTCTACTATATCTTTACTCTTGTTTCTAAGTTGGTAAAAAAAAAAAACTTCACAAAATATTATTGTGAATATGATAATGTGAGCTTTAAATAACTGGCATTATTGGGTCATTTTGACAACGACTTTGGTTTAAGAATGATCTCCCAGGAGCCAGAGCAATAGTATAATGTTTGCCTTACACATTGTAAGCCTGGGTTGGGTCCCGGCATCCCAGACGTTCCCCTGAGCATCAACAGGTGTGATCCCTGAGTACAGAGCCAGGAGTGACCACTGAGTATTGCTGGATGTGACCCCAAAAAGCCAAAGAGCAAAAAAAAAAATAGATAAAAGATCTCCCAACTCTGACCTCTGTCCTTGATAAGTTCATTTAGAGAGCTGTCATCTTCAAATCCTAGGGTGACATGGGAAAGGAAGGAGACAAAGAGCAGATGCATCTGAAATTACATGGCAAGGAATAATGTGAGGAGAGGATGGCATTTAAGTTGTAAGATTAAACTCTTAGAGTAAAGGAGACCATCAAAAGTAGGTGAACTAATTCACCGGGAAAAGCATATTATCGGCATTAAACCTCAGCCAAAGAAATCAGTGTTAAAAATTTGTCCCAATTTCCACCTGATACTGGTATATTTGCAAATTGAACCTCAAGTGTAAGGCCATCATCTGCACACAGGAAAGTTTTCTGGAGAGAATATTTGTGATGCTTCCTAACCACAGGCATGAGAAGTGAGAAAATTAAACATAAAACAGTACCTGGAATCCTGATTTTTACATGCAGAAAAAACAACAAACTCACCATCTTTCTTTACTACAACAGAAAGTACAACCAATGTGTTATAACTCTGGTATAGTACTTCAAAACATTTCCCAAAGTACTTTTTTCCTTATTTACAAAAGAAGCAATTCATTTTGTAGGACACTTCAAACTGGCAAAAAGCCAACAACAATTTTGACCCAAAACAGGGTACAAAAGGTGTTGTAGAGTACAAAACCATAGAATAATTTAGGTAAGATGAAAACAAAAAGGAAGAATATTCCTCCTTCCCTATGGCTTTTTAAATCCGTTTATAATTATGTACCTTTATGAGTTTCTCTAAATTATTTTTTCCTATTGAGAAGGCAGAAGTCTGAATAAGCCTGTGAATGCAATACACAATGAAGGGAAAGATTTCAAAATGACAATGAAATTCAGCTGTTTGATAGTTTGCAGTGGTAAAGACATAGCTAACCAGTAGAATGGAGCATGTGATTGCCTTTCTTTTTCCAGGGAAGGATTTTAAGAACTTAACCAAAAATTTTAAGTTGCCATGATCGTTAGACATAAAGGATAGCTACTCTCACACAGCTATGCCTCTTATGAAAGATGCCGCATAGCCAAAGGCTCTGAGTTATGGTTTGCTTATGTCTCTGGTGTGTCCACATCAGACCTGAAAAGAATGGAGAAAGTTCTTCTTTCTTAAGATGTATTTATACAACACACACTTTAGATTATGTGCCATGCCACTAAGATCCTTGTGCTGTTTTGACTGAACTAGTAAGAGATTTATAGGCTTCTGAAGTGAAACAAGATTCTTGGAGGTTTCTAAGACCAATCCAAAACCAAGTACAGACTTTCTTACACAATAGCAGTTAAATGACAAGACATTTCAATTCTCAGACTTGTTTACGGCTCTTCCAGCACAACCCCACCTCTCCTCCAGTTGCCCTTTTCCCCCCAGCCACACCACCTCTTGACAAGTCTCAACCTGTGCCTTAAAGAGGAACTTTTCACAAACATACCCACCAGTAGTTGACTTTTTCATTTGTTTTGGAAATAATCCTTGGAATCCTCTCAAAGTTCTCTGCAGTTCTCTAAAATTAGAGTCAAACTAGGGCATTTCCTTAAAAACACATTAACGTGGGAAATACACACTGATGAAGGGACGGGTGTGGAACATTGTATGACTGAAACCTAATAATCAACAACTTTGGAACTGTGTATCTCATGGTGATTCAGTGAAAAACAAAACAAAACAAAACACACACACACACACACATGGTGCACACACACACACATACACACTAGTGCTTGGGATGTAGAAAGGCACAGGGTGAGTCTCAGCTTTTATAGGTATCACCAGAAGTGGCCTTCAGCCCCCAAATATTGATTGAAAGCTGTCTCTCACCCCTGAATATTAATGAGCTCAAGAAAAGGAGAAAGAAAGTGGTGAGGAGTGATTGTGGGTCTTAGACATATAGTGTTCTAGCACTGATCCCAAAACCAGAGTCAACTTCTCTCCACTAGTGTTCCCATTGTAGGCAATTTTTTTTTTGTTTTGTTTTGTGCTGTGGCCACAACTGGCGTTGTTCAGAGCATACTCTTGACTCTCTACTCAGGGATCATTTCTGGCTGCACTAAAAAGATCATATGGAGTGCTGGGGATAGGACCCAGCAAAGCAAGCTCCACTCACTGTACTATTGCTCTGGCCCGGCCATTTCAGCAACTTAAAAAAAAAAGCAACAGTGTCATGTACACAGACTTATGTCTGTGGTTTTTTTTTCTAGATCTACTTCCTGCTCAGCCTCCAGTGACCACTCCAAAGTTGCAAGTACCACTTGGATGCCCCAGAGATTGTAAACACTAAATCTAAGCTGCCCAGCCTGCTCCAGGATTAGCTACTTGACAGTCACCATGAAGCTAGTAATTCAGAACTAATCACATTACCACAATGCCATTTAATCTGTGCTTGGCATCTTCATCTTCATTAATAGAGCCATCAACGTTTCATCAGGTCTGGCTTGTGTTGAACACACAAGTGAGTCATGGGTGTGTGTGTCTTGGTGGGGGTTGCTGTTTACATTTGCCAGATGGCAACTGTTGAGGGGTCTGATTCTATTGGGGGCCCAACCTGGCACAAAGCCAACTGGGCTATCCTTCACCTTTGGTTCTGTCCCACTGCAATCAGGCTAAGGACTTTTCCTTCCTGAAGGACTCAAGACATCTTTGGTGGTGGTGGTGGTCGGGGGGGTGGGGCGGGATATAAACAACAGGAAAATCTATATAGTCCCTTTCAGAGAAAGGCCAAAACAGGGCTATATTTTCAGGTACTGGCCCTGAACTGCTATCCACCAACCCCTGGTCCACCCAAATCAGTAAGGCATCTCTGGGTTAGGAAAGCTTAGTTTTCCCATGCATGACCACCATTTCCTTCTCCAATTCTTCTTCCTTTTTTTTTTTTTTTGTTTCTATTTTTTTTTTTACTTGACACAGTTATGAAGCTGTTCATGATTGGGTTTCAATCACATAATGTTCCAACACCCTCCCCCCCTTCACAAGTATACATTTCCCACCACCAATGGTCCCAGTTTTCCTCTTGCACACACCCCGCTGCGCCCCCGATGCCTCTGTAGCAGTCACTTTTCTTCTCTATCTGCTGTCTGTCTGTCTGTCTGTCTGTGTTAGTCTGTCTGTCTCCCTCCTTTGGGCATTATGATTTGCAATATAGATACTGAAAGGTTATCAGGTCTATCCCTTTACCTACTTTCAACACTCAATTCTTGTCCAGAGTGATAATTTCCAATTATTATTGTCATACTGGTCCCTTCTCTATTCTAACTGCCCTCTGTCCCCCAAACACTTGTGGCAAGCTTCCAACCATTAACCAGTCCTCCTGAAAACTGTTTTCCCTGGCCTTGGATATTAGTCTCATTCTATTTATTTTTTATATCCCACAAATGAGTGCAGTCCTTCTCCAATTCTTTCTCCTTTCTTTCCTTCCTTTTCCACCTGCTTCTCCTCTTCCTCCTTGACTATCCAGTCAGCAGCAGTAGCCATAGCCTCTTCAAGGTAGGATGAGTTCCAGTGGTGCAAGCATCCCAGACTCTACCAGTTGGAGTCTTCTCTGGTATTTTGGTAACAAAAAGACAAAGTGTTTTCCTTCTAGAAGAACTATGTGAAAATGGGAGTAATGGCTGGTGCAGAAGAGACAGGCAGAGCTGGAAGCCAACGGAGTGAAAAGCAAAGCAGAACAGAAGCAATGGTGATTACAGAGAGATCATATTTCCCTAATGCCTGCAACCAGCCTTACTCTAGAGCAGACATCGCTGGATCCTTCACTTCTGTGAGCTAATTAAATTCTCTCTTGGGTTCAGCTGGTTTGAGTTGACTTTGTTTTTGTCATTTGCAAGCCAAAGATTTCTGAGTCATGGGCCAAGGAAGTGTGGGATTCCCAGACTGTCACTCTGGGAAGCATGTGCTCATTTATCAAACATTTAGTATAAGCTTATTGTAGCCAGAAAGTCTTTGCGTAGTAAAATTGCATGAATCATTTGGATTCTTTTCAGATAGAGAATGGGTCAATGTGTTAGTTCAGGTTTACCTGGTATGTCCTGGGAGTATCTGACTCTGTGTGTGTGTGTGTGTGTGTGTGTGTGTGTGTGTGTGTGTGTGTGTACACCTATGATTGTACTCTTTGACTTCAGTATCTAAAAAAAAGTAACCATATTGTTAATTGTTAGTTTACGTGGATCACTTAATACAGCAACGTAATTCATGATTTCCCCACTCCCAACACTTTTCATTTGCTCAAAGGCATGAAGAACTGTTTGACCATTCACAGCTGTGTGACCCAAGGCAATTTACTTAACTTCTCTGAGCTCTCAGTATTCATCTGTAAAGTGGAAATAATTAGTCTCCACATCAACCAATTGCTGCAAGGAATAAGAAAAGGCATACAAAGTGTTGAGGGAAGTGCTGTCATAGAAAAATCACTCACTCTATGGAAAGCTGTTATTATTATTTACACTATTGTTGGTGGGGCTGATAAAGAGCTTTAGGAGTGGCTGAAGTAATTTGCACGTGCAATGTCTTATTTATCATTTACAAATCGACAGATAATTTCACAAGTATCATCCAACTTGATAGTGTTCATTTAAGCAGCCATACTACACAGTATTCGGTTCACATTTTTTTGGTCTCTCGAAAGTTGATAAGCAGTCTCCCCACACTCACCCAATGGCTTCTGTGATAGTTCTCACCCACCCAATGGCTTCTATGATGGTTCACAAGATGCATGGAATTTAATATCACATTGAAAAATGTGCCCCCCCCCAGAGTTATAAGCAACAAAGGAAAACATATTTTGAATGACAAATGTGACCAGGTCCTGAATATCTTTAGTTAAATGAGAAGTTTAACTGCTTATTAAATTTGGTTTTAGCCAATCTGCTTGTGGCCTAATCAGAGAGGAGAAAAGATTATTTGGACAAAAATTTCTTTCCTTTACTCCTTATACCACAGAAAAGAAAAGGGAAAGAGAAATCTGAAGCACACTACCTTTTTTGTGATTGGTCATTTCAAATATTCTTAAATTTGGACCTATTAAAAAGACTTTATATAGTTCTTGTTATCAACAGAATTAGTTTGTTGAACTTGACACATTGTTTACAGACTTTTTTTTTCACAAAGGCATACTGGCAAAATGTTGAGTGATAGTTATATTTTAATTTCAGCTTTGTTTTGCTTAAAGAAAATAGTTTTGAATTAACAATTGTCTCAAAGACTGTTAATTGTTTTATGTAGGAAGTACCACACTTTTTATCTACACAAATTTCTAGAATCAAGAAAAGACTTTTTTTTTTTTGCTTTTTGGGTCACACCCGGCAATGCACAGGGGTTACCTCCTGGCTTTGCACTCAGGAATTACTCCTGGCAGTGGTCAGGGGACCATATGGGATGCTGGGAATCGAACCAGGGTCGGCCACGTCAAGGCAAACGCCCTATCCAATGTGCTATTGCTCCAGCCCCTAGAAAAGACCTTTTAAACTAAAATTTGCTAGTAATTTTTTCCTTTTTTTGTTTTAGATAGGATTTTAATAAAAGATCAGAGAAGATAGGGCTTCTTTGTCAACTCAGGGGACAATGGTGGTGTGGAAGTAAGGTTTAGATGACTTTACAGTCATCATTAGTTTTGAAAAATAATCTTGTAATCTTGTGCATAAAAAATTAAGAAGATTATAAAACAAAAATTTCTTGGAGTCCTCTCATCCCGTGCTTCTCTCAGAAGCTGGAAGAGATATTTAGTTCTGAATTTTTCTTCTCTGTTTAGGTTCCTGTTAACTATGTAATTTTGATACAATAGCACCATTTTTTTAAAAAGATGTAAGCTTTGTTTCGTATCATTGATTTCTGATTTATTCCACACTGAGGTTGCTTCTCAAGGGTTATTAGATTGACCAAAGATTACTAGGTGAGCATAGAATTCTAGACTGGTACATTGATGCAAATATGAATGTTACATTATAGGGAGATGAGAGGCAAAATGTTTAGGTTTTGAAAAATCAGGGATCCCACAGAGTGGGAAAGAATATTTTCCCAATACCCATCTGATATTAATATATTAATAATACCCATCTGGGATTAATATCCAGGATATACAAGACACTAGTAGAATTGTATAAGGAAAAAACCTCCAACCCCATCAAAAAATGGGGAGAAGAAATGAATAGAAATTTCCTCAAAAAAGAAATACAAATGGCCAAAATATTCCACATCCCTAGTCATCAGGGAGATGCAAATCAAAACAACAATGAGATATCATCTCACATCACAGAGACTGGCACAGATGCAAAAGAACAAAAGCAATCAGTGCTGGCGTCGATGTGGGGAAAAAGGGACGCTCCTTCACTGTTGGTGGGAATGCCGACTGGTCCAGAATTTCTGGAAAACAATATGGACAGTCCTGGGGCTGGAGCGATAGCACAGCGGGTAGGGCATTTGCCTTGCACGCGGCTGACCCGGGTTCGATTCCCAGCATCCCATATTGTCCCCTGAGCACCGCTAGAGGTGGTTCCAGAGTGCAGAGCCAGGAGTAACCCCTGTGCATCGCCAGATGTGACCCAAAAAACAAACAAACAAAAAAAACCCAATATGGACAGTCCTTCAAAAACTAGAAATTGAGCTTCCATATGACCCCACAATACCACTTCTGGGAATATATCCCAAGGATGCAAAAAAGCACAGTAGAAAAGACATCTGTACCTATATGTTAATTGCAGCACTGTTCACAATAGCCAAAATCAGGAAACAACCCAAGTGCCCTAGAACAGATGACTGGTTAAAGAAACTTTGGTACATCTACACAATGAAATACTATGCAGCTGTTAGGAGAGATGAAGTCATGAAATGTACTTATAAATGGATAGACATGGAGATTATCATGCTAAGTGAAATGAGCCAGAAAGAGAGGGACAGACATAGACTTATTTGTAGAGTATAGAATAACATCACATGAAGCTGACAGCTAAGGACAGTAGATACAAGGGCCATGAGGATTGCCTCCTGGCTGGAAGCCTGCTTCATGAGTGGAGGGGAGAAGGCAGATGGCATAGAGAAGGGATCACTAAGAAAATGATGGCTGGAGGAATCAGTCAGGATGGGAAATGTGTGCTGAAAGTAGATAATGAACCAAACATGATGACCTCTCAGTGTCTGTGTTGCAAGCCATAATGCCCAAAAGTAGAGAGAGAGTATGGGGAACATTGTCTGCCATGGAGACAGGGGGAGAGTGGGAAAGGGAGAATGGGAAAGCTGTGGAAAGGGGTAACATGAAAGCTTGTAACTATCTCACAGTGATTCAATAAAATTAAAAAAAAAAAAGAAAAATCAGGGAGTCAGATTTCCCTAGTGCTTCAGTAATTGCATCATAGTACATCAGGCACTCAACAAATGTATTTGCTGCAGAATTTACTAGCTGATGATTTAGAAGAGTTCTATTAGTGTTTATGGCAAGATTATTCTAGAGAAAGGAGGTAGCGAGAGGGTACCTTTTTGAGCTTTACAATATCAGTGAGCTTTGTTTGTTTGTTTTTGAGCTACACTTGGCAATACTCAGGAATCACTCATGCAGTGCTCAGGGTACCATATGGGACGCCAAGGATTGAACCAGGGTCAGCCACATGCAAGGCAAATGCTTTACCTGTTGTACTATCTCTTCAGCTCCTAACATCGAGCTTTGAAGCTAAAAGCATCCCAAAAGGGCTGCTCAACTCATGAAAGATAACTTCCATGTTGCTGGTATTGATACATGGTCAGTTTAATATCCAGATAAGCAAGTCTGTTCTTGGCTCTCATTTAGTTATAGGTATCCATGAGGTCAAATGAACACTCAGTTGAGCTTCCCCAGGACCCCAACAGGACCTCCAGTGTTGGCCTGGTCCTCTCCATCTCTCCATCTGGGCTTTGTTGAACTCAGCTGTTCCTCATCACAGCTATGATGAAGAGTTGAACTGCATTGAGGTCTGTGGTTGAGTGTGTGTGTATGTGAGGGCCCTCTGTCTGCATGTCACACTTCATCACTTCAGCCTGGAGGCAGCCCAGTTTGGATACAAGTCTCACAGTGGCTTTCATAAAAATAGCTTTTTCAGCCTCTGTCTGCAATGTCTGTCCAGAGCAACAGAATGTCTGTTCACTGTTTCTGCTGGTGCCTGGGGAAAAGGTGGCATCTTGAGCCAGCTACTTGGCTTCCCGTGTCTTCATGGGATTCTTCTATTGCATCCTAACCCCAGTAAAATTGAAATTCATGCAAACAAATGAGTTCCAATAAATGAATTAGCAAGGTATAGACTGATAAACCCATGGTTCTCACACACATATCTTGTTACTACTTGTATACTTTGTTTCTATTTTATTGGGGTGGGGGAGATTTGGGGCCACACCTGTCTGTACTCAGACTACTTTTGGCTCTGTGAGCAGGTACTATATTCAGTTCCAGAGATCAAATCAGGGTCTGATGTATACAAAGCAAATGTTCTAATCCCTGTACTATCTCTGGTATATTTTATTTTAATGAATCATTTTGGAAGATGATTTGGGGCTAGTGATAATGTGGTCTCAAAAAGAAATTCAGAAGTTTTTGATTTGGGGCCATACTCAGTTTACTCCTGGCTCTGTGCTCAGAAAAACTCCTGGCAGTGCTTGAGGGACCCTACGTAGACCCAATGTAGGGGTCGGCTAGGCTGTGTGCAAGGCAAGCACGCTACTCACTCTACTATCTTTCTTTCTGGCTCCACAATTATTTAGAAACCATCTTTGTGCTGTTGTGATTATCAATGAAATAGAATCAAGAAATGTCCTATGAGTAGGTAATAACTGTACAGAAACCATGGCAGAAAATGAATAGAAATGTGAATAATTCTGAGGCAAAGCAAAATAACAGACAGGCTTGCCATGATAATTTGGTAGTGGGGTGGGGGGCTAAGGAAGGTGCAGTGGTGGTGGTTCCAATATTGAAGAGATGTGGGTATGTTCAGTGCTCTAACTTCTGCCTGATATTTGCATAGGGAGAACTTTGAAAAGGCTACATTTCTTTTCTGCTTTCATATTTACTTTGTATTAAGGTTGTAGGATCTCTTTGGCAATGTTGCTGGTGCTATTTTTGTAAACTCAACTCAGTGCTTGAATGTTGTATTTTGAGCTGCAGCAATGATAAATATATTGGGTCCCCAGAACCCTATGCCATAATGTTTCTGAGAGCCTGTGAAGGTGGTTTTGAATCAAGAAAGAAACTTTTGTTTATAAATTTCAGAGATTCGTGTATGTGTGTGTGTGTGCGTGTGCGTGTGTGTGTGTGTGTGTGTGTGTGTGTGTGTGTTTGTGCTTACCACAAAGTCCAATGTAGCTACAACCCACTTGAAACACTTTTGATGAAATAGCAAATCAGGCCTTTTATTTGTATAAGAGGGGAAACAATCAACTCAACTTTTCACTAACACTGTCGTCTACTTGTGTTTTTTTGTTCTGTGGGTCACATTGGTGATGTTTTGGTCTTAATAAACGTTGATCTCACACAGGAAGTAGGAACCAGATGTGTTATCTGGGAGACATCTTTGTGATCCAGTTTCGTTATGTCTAATTCGGAATGGAATTTCACACCAAAGACCTTGCTTCTATTATTTTTCTTTTTCGCTTCTAGAAATGTAGTTTTATATTTTCTAGCTCTGAGTAAGGTGGTCACGGAGGCTCTTCAAATTCATCCAAAGCAAAGTGATTTGTGATTTTGTGTGCCTCCGCTGGAGTCACTTGCAATGAGATATATTCACAGAATAACTGTAGGCACATATCTTTTTCTAATTAATCACTTGTAGATATATCTACCAAACTATCAGCACCCCAAAGGGCAGGAGAGTGCTGTCTAAATACAATAGTACCTAGAGCTTTTATTGTGGTAACCCTAAAACCTTGAGTGAAAGTTCAAAATAACTAAAACACCAATTTTTTATCTGTTGAGACTTTACATTCAGGAATAAATCTTTGACCTTCTGTGCTTCTTAAAACCATCTGTGTGAAGTGATTTGGGTAAGTCCCAATGTGACTATTTCAAAGATGATGACTTTATCTCACAGAGAGGCCCGGATTTGCAATTCTCTCCTTTTCTTTAATTCCCTTCATTTCCTTAGCAATCCCCCCTCCTTTTTCGGTGGGGTGGGGGGTGCATACCCAGTGGATGCTCAGGGGCTACTCCTGGTGGTGCTTAGGGACCATGTGTGGCTGGGAAATGAATCAGAATTGTCCACATATAAGGGAAATGTCTCAACCCCTGTACTATTTCTCTGGATTTCTTTATAGTTATTGATTTAACAGGGGCTTCACTTCTTAAAGGCCCCTTTATCACCCACTCCATCAAGCATCTCCTTTTTTTTTTTTTGCAAAGTTATTTTAAGGTGTTCTAGAATTCCTTGAGCCACTTTCAAAGCTTATGAATGTTGTTGCTATGTCGCAGATTTGGTCTTCAGCTCTCTGCCAAGGACTGGGGTGCATTCTTTGCAACAATATGAGAACAGGGAAATTAACTGAACTTGCATAAGGCAAAATAAACAACACATACCCAAAAAAAGAGTTTGGGGGTGTCTGAAGTCCCACAAACCTGGAAAAGTGATTCACTGATGATCATGAAGATGCTAAAGATGATTGTGATATGTTGAGTAGCTGAAGAACTTAGAAAATTGATTGGTATAACTCTGACTTAATCTTCATAATAACCAGTGAATGTACTGTTAATGTATTCACTCATAGGGCATGAAACCAAGCCTCAACCTTTGCACTGGATTTCACTGCCAGTCACTGGACCAGCTAGGATGTGAGATCCAAGTGAAGACCATGCCTGAGTTTTGGCTATCATCTTCTTTAAAGGATTAATGGATAGCTCTGGAACCAGTTTCTTTTCCAAGAGACCAGGTCAGTCTGCCATTTTGTCTTTAATTTGAGAATGATTTAATCAATATTAAATGATACTGATTAGATGATTTATATCATCAAATAATAATAATCAGTATTAGAACATTATCAACTGATCATCTAGAAATACTCTCTCAAGATTCAAGCCATGGGGAAAAGTTATGTTGCTTAAATATCACAAACATTGTATGGGTTGGTGTTCTATCGGTGTGTGGAAAGGCAAGGTGACATTTACACCCAGCAGGACCCTGACCTCACACTGTCAGTTGTGTGGTCTTGGTCTGTCGCTTACCACCTCTTAGCCTCAGTCTCTTTACCTAGAAAGAAGAATTTAAAATACCTACTCAGACGCGATGCCAGAACCATGCTCAACCCTGTTACAAAACTGTCAGTGCCTGAGAAGCAAAGACCAGCCTTTGCTCTTCTCCACAGAAGACAAGGTGTTTGTTGTTAGGAATGACCATTGTGCCTTCCTGCATATAAACTCCAGTCTCAGTTCAGCTTTAGGGATCTAAAGTCCTTTACTCCTCCTGAGTGCTCTGCTTGTTCTGATCTCACACACATCGCTAGTCCCACCTTTGGCCATTCTTCCTCTCAAAGCATTGCTCTCCCCCCTGCTACTCTCCCGTCACCCCCCACCCCCACTCTACTCAAGAAGCTGTTGTGTCATGGGTGAAAGACTCATACATCTTTGAATGAACTCCCTACTCTTTCTTGACTTGGAGGTCTCTTGGTCAGATGTAGATTATGGGAGGGCCTGCTATAATGGCCATCCTCCTGCCTCTTCTTCTCTTCCTGGCCCACAACTTTATTCCCAGTGGACAGTAGCTGAGTGTTTAGCAAGTGAAGGAAGGTCCAAAGCAGAAATGAGCAGAGGAAGAGGGGATGGCCTTATTTCAAAGGTTTCCCTTCATGTGTCCTGACCAGTGTCTATGAACAGAAGACCAGAGGTTTTGAGCCTTGGAGAGGTTTACCAAAGCAGCAAAGCAGTTTCACCCAAAGCAATGTCCTTTGTTATGGCTGGTGAGGAGACTTCCTTGAGGGTATAACAGGGCAGCCCTGTGCACCAACTAAGCTCCTTGAGTCAGAGTGCTACAGTGGTAGCCAGAGTGCTACCACCACACTGAAGCCGGCATTTTATTTATTTATTTTTGGGCCGCACCCAATGGCTGTTGCTCCAGCTCCTAGGATCTGCATTTAATGATGGCGGTAGGTGTGGGCTGGGCTGCCAACAGGTTCTGTGGAACATCCTTAGAGCCTCCTTAGACAGGTGGGTTTAACTCAGGATTTAATCAGCCACAGGTGGAGGGAATGGCTTTGGTTTTAGTTCTAGGAGAGTTTGAGCTCACCAGGAAGATAGATGGCTAAACCCTTGCACAACTACAAGCAGATTGTCTTAATCGGTGGGAATTCCTGGGCACTGTGTGGATTAAGAGGAAAAGTACAGTCAGGCTGGTCTATAGACCTGGTCATACTCTTACTAAGTGAACAAAAATGGGAACGAATGTAAACACGCTACTCACCTAAGAAGTTCCTTAAGCTTGGAATTCACGATTCTTCAGAAAGGACTATCTCCAGATGTCCAGAGAGGGCGGTCAGCGCAGAAAGCAAGTGACTTAGTAAGTGCTGTCTTCTGCTGGCTTTGAACACTGGTTTCTGTTTGTAATTGAAGAAGCTACGAAAGGTACCAGTTTGTGTCTATGGTGTCTCCGGAGTCCAGTGGGACACTTGTTGGCTTGCATTTTCAGTGAGTTGGTCCGCTGTTTTCCTTATGGTGACCAGCGTGTGCCAGGGTGGGGCTCATGGAAAAATGGATTTTTGGTTCTGCCACTTTGCTTCCAGGTTGCCTAAAAAAGATGCCAGAAAAGAGATTTGAAGCTTGTGTGGGAGTAATCGCATGTCTCTGAACCCTGCATCCATGCCAAACCCCTCTTTTTTGAAGTAAAAGCAGATAATGAATAGCTCGGGTACTTACAAGTGGCTGTTTTAGAATCACTTGGTATGTGTCACACCTCTGTTTTCATTATCTCCCCCGAGCCTCAGCACAAAGAGTTTTCACAGCCCTCCCTGCCCCAGCAACTATTTTCCAGATGTTCTGAAACAACATCAAGTGACCCAGTTTACCCCTGAGAGGTTTAAAAAGGTGCATTTATGGAGAGTCTGGTTGAGTGAAGCTGAGATATTCGCTCAGCAGTTAAGTCTCAGATAATCTCCTGTGAATGTCGTATTGAATCATAACTTTACCTAAGGCACATAGAGTATGACTTTTTAAAAAATTTTGTTTTTGAAAACAATCTGCTCACACTCTGAAAGTGAAGAAACTTAAGAAGCTTAACAAGACTCATAGAAATATCTATCATCTGCTATCAGGGAAATAGTATCCAGTGGTTCTCTTCTGAAAGGCACAGATTTGTGCTAAGGCAGATGAAGTGAGCACAGGCAAAATGAGTGTTTGAATTTCAAGTGCATCGAGGAGAAGGAGGATGTTGTTGGCATAAAACCCAAACATGTGTCCTTTGCTCGTGGTGCTGAATAAGATGGAAACAGCGCCACAACAGTAGAGATGAGAAGAATAAACCAAGGGACATGAAGTTTTGAAGAAACTTATCTGGGGGGGGGTCCATGCCATGGACACAAGGAGTTGTTGGTGGAGAGGAGAGTGTTTGAGTTTTTGATTTGCTATGTTTGAAGGGCACACCCAGTGGTGCTCAGTGGCTGCTCTGGGACTATGTAGTGTGAGGGATTGAACCCAGACCTTCAGCATGCCCACTGGTCCTTTGGGTGATGGCTGAAGTCAGAGGAGAGTGTTTGATTTGTTGCACCAGCACA
Source organism: Sorex araneus (assembly GCF_027595985.1). Lineage (NCBI taxonomy): Eukaryota > Metazoa > Chordata > Mammalia > Eulipotyphla > Soricidae > Sorex > Sorex araneus. The sequence continues at coordinate 51,161,244 of NC_073307.1, read as the reverse complement.
GCAAATCTCAGAGCTATCCTGGGATCAGAACCCAGAGCATTGCTCTAGGTCATGGCGGGAAGCCACATTTCAAGGAGCATGTGTGACTTTCTCTTGCATCAGATGAAAAGAGCAATGTGGGTTTCAAACAACATGTGAGACTCTTGCAAAAAGGTGAGATCATTCTTCTTCCCCAGCACCTTATTCAACGAACCAGGTACCCCACTACCCTCCTGAACAAGCCTACAAAGGAAGCAACATACCCAATTCTTCATGGGAAATGTGCTTAATGCTCAGTAGTATATCAACCATCAGTGGCTGCCATTGTTACCGACCTTTCTAGCTTGACTTTCATGGTCATTATCTATCAATATTTCCCCTCAAGCTCACTGCAGTCCTGCTCTTGGGGTCCTTTGCCCACAATTATGGAAGGGAACAACGCATGCTTAACCCGGTTTCTGTCACTAGATGACTGCAGGTGGCCTACAGCCCAGCAAACCTTATCTGTAAGCTCCTGTTAGACCATAACATGCCACCAATGAATAAATGACCCTTCTTAGGCTGCGACTGGTAAAAGGCACCTCTTGATCTACTGGAAGGCTTTGAACTTCACCAACACTGACATACATATTCATCTAGCTCAAAGTTTGGCAAAGAAGCACAGCTCCAAATATGATGAAATCTTCTTGGCTTTGGAAACATGTTCTCCGAAGGATTAAAGCCCCATCGCCTTGAGTTCATTGTCCCTGCTGATGCTCTCTCTCTCTCTCTTTCTCTCTCTTTAAAAATTGAATCACAGTGAGATACAGTTACAGAGTTGTTCATCTCTGGATTTCAGTTATACAATGTTCCAACACCCGTCCCTTCACCAGGGAACACTTCCCACCACCATTGTACCCAGTTTCCTTACCACTACCTCTATGGCAGGCACTTTTCTTCTCTCTGTCTCTGTCTCTCTCTTTCCTTTTGGACATTATGGTTTGCAATACAGGAACTGAAAGGTTATCATGTATATCTCTTTATCTCCTTTCAGCACTCAGCTCTTGTCCAGAGTGATCACTTCCAACTATCATTGCCATAGTGGTTCCTTCTCTGTCCTACCTGTTCCCCTCAACCCCCCCTGTCCCTTACCACCCCCCCTCCGCTCTTCCACCAATTGTAGTGAGCTTCCAACCATAGACTAGTCTTCCTGACCCTTGTTTCTATTGTCCTTGGGTATTAGTCCCATATGATGCTGGTGCTTTTTTTGAAATAAGATTTCGTTGATTGGTGTACAAAACTGAGTTTTGGTAGGAAAGAATCATAGCTCAGCACCTGTGCATACCTTACACCACCTTGGATCATGCATAACTCAAATTCTATTAGGAAATTGACTCCTTCTGCCTTCCTCCCCTTTCTCAATGGTAACTCTATTTTCTACACCTAAGAGTTATTTTTGTTGTATTTTTTTTTATGCTTTTGGGCCACATCAGCGATGATCAGGGTGTTCTCCTGGGTCTGTGCTCAGGAGTCACTCCTGGCAGTGCTTAGGAGACTATATGGGATGCCAGAGATTGAACCTAATCTGTCTGTGTGCAAGGCAAGCACCTTGCCTGCTGTAATACGGCTCTGTGCTCTTGTTGTGTTTTTCTTGTTTGCTTTGTTTATATTTCGATATGTGAAAACAACTAGTAACTCACTTTCTGACCTATTTTTCTTAGTTTACTTGCCTTAAGTTCTGGAGATTATTGGATACTTTGGTGATGGTGAGGTGCAGTAATGATGTGCCAAGATGATGCATGTTAATTAACACTATTATAAAGCAGTTGCTTTATAATAATACTGTAAAAAGAAAAGAAAATCCTTTTAAGTTCTATCCATGTTATTTGCAAAAGAAAGGATGTCCTGTTTAAAAAAGTAACTAAATAGTATTCCATTGAATATATATATATATATATATTATTTATCTAATGATGAGCATTTATCCTGTTTTCATGCTTTGGCTATTGTAAACAATGCAATAATGACCATAGGAGTTCATATATATATATATATATATATATCATGCATGTAAATGTTCCAAATATAGTGTTCATCATACATATATATGTTTCAGATATAGTGTTTTATATAATTCAGATAAATGACTAAAAATAGTATTTTTGGATCATACAGTATTTCTATTTTTAGAACATTTTTTTTTTTTAAAAGGGATCTTTGAGCTGTTTTCCATAGTGGTTTCTCCTGGAATCTTGGTTTCTGCAACTGATCTGCCCATAGTTAGAAACGTGAGTTGCATTACCCTTATCTTAACATGCTTAACCATCAGTGTTGTTATTGGTCATCAAATTAGTCACTTCCTCTTGTTTCAAATCCACTGACAGTTTTGGGTGGTTGGAGCTGAGTGGGTTGGACAGGGGGGAAATAGGCGATTTCCTCTGCCTCTTGTAGAGTTAATCTCTCATCCAGATACTGCTAAAGCAGCTCTTTCAACAGCAGTCTTTACTGCTCGTTTAGCAGAATAACTGTAAAGAAGGAGTTTCTTCTTTACAATGCCCCAACTCAAAGTCCAAATGATAGATGATTTCCTGGTCCTGAAGAAGACACTTAAGCACTTATATTTCTTTCAACAATTTATTCCAGTTGGAACAAGACAGTCCATTTCTCATGTAAGCATGGAGCAAGTTGTTAGGTGTGTGCAAACAAATATCTGACATCTCTGCAAAGGGCCGGTGAAAGGAAGTCCTTTGAAGAGTGTTACTAGCCAGAAAAATATTCTGATACCATTGCTCCTTACTTGGGAGGGCTTCTCGATTGCCTGCATAAATGTCCTTTGTCCTTACAAGTTCTGCGTGGACTTGCTAATAAAACAAATGTTTTTACCATGATCTTTAGCTATTGTTGTAGCCACCCTAAAATGCTTCTCCTTTTTAGCCCTTCTCGAATCGCCTTACTTGCCCCCTCCTTTTTCTTTCTTTTCTCTTCTTTTTCTTTTTTTGTGACATGCATTGACATGCAGTTAAAAGCAAGTCCTGAGTCCAGAAACTATTACAGCTTCACCTACCACTGACAAGGTTGTCTTTTCCTGAAGTCAAACATTTGTTTCAGCCAAGTGCTACATCTTAACTGCTGAACCTCAAGTCGGTGCCTATGGTTTCTACCAGGAAACATTTGTAAACGTCCTGGAATCCTTCCTTCTTTTTTACCCCTGGAAGAAAGCCTGGTGGGCACGTTTGTTTCTAAAACAAATATTCCCCTTTCCCTTAAAAAAAAAAGAATCATTCTTTTTATTCTTTCTGTCTTGGCAGGAAGAGGTCTCCGTGTCTAGGTTATAGACTGGAATGAGGTCTTTCATATTCTGCCGTATGTACTTGGTCCTGGTGTGGTATGGGGCAGTGGAGCATACCACAGTGCTCAGGGCCAGGAGTGGTGCTGAGGATGAAACCAGGGTTGACTGAAGCAGCCAGGTGGGAGGCAATTGCCTTACCCACCTGCACCACCTCATTGACCTGTCTGTACGACCTCACTCACCTACCTGTTCGATCTCACTGACCTATTACATTTCTGAGTAAGGAGTGATTTTAGTCTTCCTGTAAAGGGGTTTGTTTGTTTTGTTTTGTTTTCAGCTGGCATATTTTTGGGGAGGCAAGATCTGTCTCCTGAATATTTTTCCAGGGAATTTTTAGACTCAGAAGGGAGGGAAACATCTTCCCTACATGCTCAATGCACCAGGAAGCCAAGTGTCCAGAACCTAGCTCCCTTGAACTCCCTTGGAAATGCCCTAAAAAGTAGAACTGTCCAAAGTCTAAAGACAAGTCACCGGCTTAGAAAACTTCCATCAGTTCCCTTTTGTGCTCGTCCGAACCACTAATGTGCGAACCGTGCTCTGAGAAAGCTCATACATCCTCATGAAGAAACAGCTGCGAGTGACTGCAGCTACCAACTTCTGAGATGTCAAAGGAAGCGGCTCATTTCAAGCTGTCATTTCCCCTGGACGTCTTCCTGCAGGCTTTAACAGCCACGTGCATTCTGTCTGCTCCTGCCTCCCCTCATTGCTTGGATAGGCTCAGGGGTGGAGGGTGGGGGCGAAGCCCAGCCCTGTAATTTATGGCTCCTGGGATGAAAGTAGGCTGGACGTGTGGACAATATGCCAATAATTATTTCTGTTGACTCTATAACGGGGCAGGAAGTGCCTCTGTCAAATGGCTTATTTCAACCCAAGACAGATAGGCCTGACCTGGGTTTCATGACAGATGTCAAATATATCGAAGTGTGCTGTGTAGCAGATTACCTTATTGACAAAGAAATGAAAGACCACCAGGAAGATGGATGGGCTGCTTTCCTTTTTATTTTATTTTGGGGGGAGTGGTGATTCCCATGTCTGTGCAGGTATGAACATGAACTTCTGAAGGCAAAGGGGCTCATGAGAATAAATGCGTTTGTGGAAAGTCTTGGAATGAATGGCTCTCCCAAACTCTCGAGGGTGGTTGGGAGGTGGAGGGCTTGGTGGAAGAGAGCAGTGGGAAGGTGTGTGTATGTGGTGTGTGTGTGCACACGTGTGTGTGTGTGTGTGTTGCCTTCATACGTGTTCAAGGAAGGTGGGTTCTCCTTTCTTATGCCATGCACTGAGGGGCTGTGGGGGGCATTGGGAAATTAGTGCCAAGTGGCACAGGGCTTTTGTTTTGTCTCCTCCAGTCACCTGCCACCCTCCTGCTTCTATCCAGTGTCTCTTGAGAGGACACGACATCTTGGGTGGGTTCCTCTGGGTAAACTGAGGCACGCTCTTTCCCATCCTTTGGACTGCTACTTATAAAGTGGAGAAGATAGCATGTTGACACATTCATTTTGGTTTGTTTCATCTGGGGCCACATCCAGTGGTGCTTAGATATAGAAAGGGGGTAATAAGGGGGGTTAGTCCTAGCTCTGTGCTTGGGTATTGTTTCCATTATGAAGAGGCACTGCATATGGTGCCAGGAATGGGACCTGAGTCAATGGCATGCAAGGCAAGTGCCTTAACCCTTGCATTATCTATCTGACTCCAGGAGAGCATCTTTTTGTTTGAACCATAGGAGACTTGGAAAGGGTGGAAACAAAAGCAGCTTTTTTTTTTTTATGAGTCTGAAAGAAATTTCACAATATTTCATATTGCACCCTCCCCCCAGCCATGTGCTTGATAACTCACCCCAAATACCATGGCAAGTGAGTCTAGCTGATCCTTAAACTTGAAGGATTTCAGGATCCAGGCCTCTGGTATCTAAAATACTGTCCCCGGGGATGGAGAGATAGTGTAGTGGGTAGGATATTTGCCTGGCACGCAGTCAATCCAAATTTGATTGAATCCAGCATCCCAAAATGTATTCTGAGCACCACCAGGTGTAATTCCTGAGTGCAGAGCCAGGACTGATCCCTGATCATTGCCTGGTGTGACCCCAAAACCAAAAGTAAAATAAAACCAAATAAAATGCAGATCCCCTCACAATTTGTCCTCCGTGTAGCTTCTATGTGAGTTTATGGTGGAGGATTTAACCAAAAAGTATCTCAAACTCGGGCACAAGACAAGGATGCCCACTCTCACCACTCCTCTTCAATATAGTACTGGAAGTACTTGCGATAGCTATTAGACAAGAAAAAGAGATTAAGGGCATCCAGATAGGAAGGGAAGAAATCAAACTCTCACTATTTGCAGATGACATGATACTATATCTAGAGAAGCCTAAAACCTCTACTAAGAAACTCTTAGAAACAATAGACTTATACAGTAAAGTTGCAGGCTACAAAATCAATACCCAAGAATCCATGGCCTTCATATATGCAAACAATGAGGCAGAGGAAAGGGACATGAAAAAAGCAATCCCATTCACAATCGTGCCCCAGAAAATCAAGTACCTTGGAATCAGCTTAACCAAGGAAGTAAAAGACCTTTACAAAGAAAACTACAAAACGCTACTCCATGAAATCAAAGAGGACATGAGGAAATGGAAACATATACCCTGCTCGTGGATAGGGAGAATCAATGTTGTCAAAATGGCAATACTCCCTAAAGCATTATACAGATTCAATGCGATCCCTATAAGTATACCCATGACATTCTTCAAAGAAATGGATCAAGCAATCCTAAAATTCATATGGAATAACAAACGTCCAAGGATAGCTAAAACAATTCTTGGGAAAAAGATGATGGGAGGCATCACCCTCCCCAACCTCAATCTTTACTACAAAGCAGTAACAATTAAAACAGCATGGTACTGGAACAAAGGCAGAGCCGTAGACCAATGGAACAGGGTGGAATATCCCTACACACAACCCCAAATGTATGATCATCTAATCTTTGATAAGGGAGCAAGAGATGTGAAGTGGAGCAAGGAAAGCCTCTTTAACAAATGGTGCTGGCACAACTGGACAACCACATGCAAAAAAATGGGTTTAGACCTTGACCTGACACCATGCACAAAAGTCAGATCAAAATGGATTAAAGACCTCAACATTAGACCACAAACCATAAGGTACATTGAAGACAAGGTCGGCGAAACCCTCCACGATATTGAAGATAAAGGTATCTTCAAAGGTGACACGGAACTAAGCAATCTAGTAAAAACAGAGATAAACAAATGGGACTACATTAAACTAAAAAGCTTCTGCACCGCAAGAGATACAGTGACCAGAATCCAAAGACTATCCACAGAATGGGAAAGGATATTTACACAATACCCATCAGATAAGGGGTTGATATCAATGGTATATAAAGCACTGGTTGAACTCTACAAGAAGAAAACATCCAACCCCATCAAAAAATGGGGCGAAGAAATGAACAGAAACTTTACCAAGGAAGAAATACGAATGGCCAAAAGGCACATGAAAAAGTGCTCTGCATCACTAATCATCAGAGAGATGCAGATCAAAACAACCATGAGATACCACCTCACACCACAGAGACTGGCACACATCCAAAAGAACAAAAGCAACCGCTGTTGGAGAGGATGTGGGGAGAAAGGGACCCTTCTACACTGCTGGTGGGAATGCCGGCTAGTTCAGCCCTTTTGGAAAACAGTATGGACGACTCTCAGAAAACTAGAGGTTGAGCTCCCATTTGACCCAGCAATACCACTGCTGGGAATATATCCCAGAGAGGCAAAAAAGTACAATCGAAACAACATCTGCACATGTATGTTCATCGCAGCACTGTTTACAATAGCCAGAATCTGGAAAAAACCCGAATGCCCCAAAACGGATGACTGGTTGAGGAAACTTTGGTACATCTATACAATGGAATACTATGCAGCTGTTAGAAAAAAGGAAGTCAAGAATTTTGTAGTTAAGTGGATGGGCATGAAAAGTTTCATGCTGAGTGAAATGAGTCAGAAAGAGAGAGACAGACATAGAAAGACTGCACTCATCTATGGTATATAGAATATCAGAGTGGGAGACTAATACCCAAGAACCATAGAAATAAGTACCAGGAGGTTGACCCCATGGCTTCGCGGCTGGCCTCACGTTCCGGGGAAAGGGCAACTCAGAGAAGCGATCACCAACTACATTGTAGTTGAAGGCCATGTGGGGGAAGGGAGCTGCGGGCTGAATGAGGGCTAGAGACTGAGCACAGCGGCCACTCAACACCTTTATTGCAAACCACAACAGCTAATTAGAGAGAGAGAACAGAAGGGAATGCCCTGCCACAGTGGCAGGGTGGGGTGGGGGGGAGATGGGAGTGGGGAGGGTGGGAGGGACGCCGGGTTTACGGGTGGTGGAGAATGGGCACTGGTGAAGGGATGGGTTCCCGAACTTTGTATGAGGGAAGTATAAGCACAAAAGTGTATAAATCTGTAACTGTACCCTCATGGTGATTCTCTAATTAAAAATAAATAAATTAAAAAAAAAAAGTATCTCAAACTGACTGATTGGTGACAAAAACCCAGGAAGAGAAAAAGAAACAGCCCCCATCTAAGTTAACCCGAACAGTTCTAGCCCTTGTTGTTCAATAGACTCTGATTCTAGGCAGAAACAAGGCAGCAGACATGGAAAAGGCAGTGCAAAACATGATACTGTCTAACAAGGGATGCAGCTCAAAGCAGCTGCATGTGGACACTGGAATGGACAGAGTATTTAGCACCTCACTCTTTCCCTTTTTATTGCGTGAGGGAGCTTTCATGGGATTTTATACTTTGCTCATTCAGGACACCTCCCCTTGCCTCTCTCTGCTCTGAGCTCCCTTTAGGCAAATAGGATGATCTAGAATGAGTTACCAAGGCTGCACGTCCTCAAGGGGAGTTTGCCTGGGTGTGAAATGAGTTGAATTTCGGCTGGACACCTTTGTGCGGTGCATAGCCCGTACAGCTCTCCGGGGTGGCGGTTGTTTCTGCTGGTCCTGCTGAGAGCTGCTGGCCACTGTTCCTACCCAGTCAGTGTTTTCAAAGGCAATTTAGTTCAGTCATTTTGCACCAAAAAAGAAAAAAAAATTTCTCTTTTCAAAAAGATTACTTTAGTTACTGGAAAGGCACAACAGACATATTATGGATAAAATGTAGAAAGTCAGCACCATGGTTTCCTTTTGTCCTTTTAAAATGTTCCTTCTTCTAAGTCAATCATGGAACAGAATATAGTATTTCACTTCTTCTGGGCTTGATACACAAAAACTGTTAAGATTTTTCATTGGTTTTCATGGGTACCTGTGTGTGTGTATCTGAGAGAGAGAGAGGCAGACAGACAGACAGATAGACAGACAGACAGACAGAGACAGAGAAAGAGACAGAGACAGAGACAGAGGCAGGCTCATTCACCAACTATAATGTAGATTAGGGGGAAAGTGTGACAAACTTGAGGTCATGTCAATCTTTTTATTTATTTACTTTTTTGTTTTTTGGGGTCACAGCCAGTGATACTCAGAGTTTGTTCCTGGATCTGTGCTCAGGAATTAATCCTGGAAGTGCTCAGGGAACCATATGAGGTGCCAGAGATCGAATCCTGGATATCTGTGTTCAAATCAAGTGCTCTACCCCCTGTACTATCACTCCAGCCCTGGTCATGTCATTTATTAAAATAGATTGTATATCCCAAATATTAAACCAGAGGACTAGTTAGGGAAATTGAAATTAGCTTTCAGGAAAAGTTATTTGTGATAGAAAAACCCTTGTTGTTTTAAAGATCTATTCTGTCACTTTTGAAATGATAGTTTAGATGTGCAAAGGAAAATTCATATTAGGTGGAAGGATTTGACCACAACCCTCTTTCCTGCTTGGCATTTTTGCTTCGCCTCATTTCATCACAGTATTTTAATAAGAAATCTTGAGAACGTGGGCTCCTTATCGTCCCATATTTCCCCTGATCTACTCCTGAGGATGTGACTACAGTGACCCACAAAGAGGAGATGTTGACAGAAGGGAGGGAGGTAGGAGACAAACCGTTTGCATGTGCTGCATCCCTCATACCAGCAGCCTAAGTGGATATAAATTTAATCGACGGAGCAGAAATTGCAAATCGGCATCATAAAGAAAAACAGCAGCGACACAGGACACAGGCTCTAATTTTCTGTTAAAGGCAGGGGAGCTAGATAAACACTCAGTTAAAAGGGGATTTTTCTGTATATGGGGCACCCGCCTTCAGTGAAATCCTAAGGATTTGATTTATGGCTCCAAGGGAGAAAGGTAAGTCACTGCAGGTCTCTGTCTACCAGGCGGGCTTGAAGTATGAGAGGAAAAAGAAATTTTAGTGTGAATCTAGAAACTGTAGAACTAACATGGGTGGAAAGAGGAACAAATGACTTTTTAGCCACAAGGGTATTCCACAAATTCATGTTCTTTTCCCTTTTTCATTCTGATTTCTCTTCCCCCAGCCCCTCGACTCTTTTTTTTTATTTCCCCTTAGAATTTGTATTAAATTTGTTACATGCTCTTAAGGGAGGAAATGTTCTCAAGGGTTTAATTGAGGTACAATAAAGAAATGGAGGGAGGGACAGGAATTCACTGTTGCTTTATTGAACTCAGTTCTGCCTCATCTCAAGTATTTCTCCCCCGTTTGGAGAAACACAGACCTTACTCCTCCAGGAAGTACTGTCTCCAAGGCCTTTATTAATGGGATCTTTGGGAATCGTGTTTTAATTTTTTTCCATAATCATCATGCAAATTGATCATGATAATCTCTGGAAAGGAAAAAAAGTGAACCGATAGCCTCATTAACTGCAATGCTAGGGGGACTCTGCTTCCTAAAGCTGGTGGCCTTGCAGAAGCCCAGTTTCCTTTGTATGTGGCTTTGGTCTAGCCCTCTTTGTGAGCTGTGATTTTGTCCCCTTCTGTATTCTCTCACTGACCTCACACAATCAAACCAAACATTGGGGGAAGGATTTGTAAGGTCTCATATGAGGAAAGATAATTTGTGTCTTGCTAGGTTCCAACCAGAATGAATCTCTTCCTGTTCTATGATAGCAGGAAGGCACTGTGATGACTTTTTTTCGGTCCTGAACATTCCTTAAAAGACAAGGGGGTCTCAAATGAGCAAACTTGGGAAGAGCCATGGAAATAGCCAGCGTTAGAAAGATAGTTTCCCTGGGAATGTGGCCCAATGGAAGATCACAGGTCTGGCATGTGATTTGTCCTAGTCCTGATCCCCTGGCATTGCAAAAATAAAGAAATGAAGAAATAAAAGAGTGGCTCAGGTGCATGATTATGAATGCTGTTCTGCTGAATTAAGACCACTTTTTAATAAGGATGTGCTTTAATTATAATTTAACAGGGAGAATGACAGAAACAGAGCAATAAATCAGATTGCTATAACCAAGTAACAGACTTTGGAGTTGGTTATACATTTCAGTAGGTGGTTCTTTTTATTATTCTAAACCATAAAATTTGGGAGAGATAGAATATGGTTCCCAGAATGTGACTCAGTGCTATTGCCGATATCTTATATGCATGAGGCCCCGAGTTGAATCCCTGGTGCCACAAGTACCACTGGATATGGCCCTGTTGGTCCTTAGCTCCACTGCATGTGATATCTATACAATTTTTTTTTAAGTCAGAGAGTCAAAATAAATTGGAATGTGATTCTTTGAAAATTGGCTTCTTTACAACTAGACTGGTTCCCAGTGGACTTTGTAACACAGTGAGTCGCAAAACGTTCTCATAACTCTTGAGTCTTTCGGGCACCATAAACCTCTGGAAGACAGACCAAAGGGTGTACAGCACTGTGTTCCCTGAAGATAAGAGTTTCCCATGGGTGAACTGAGTCTGTGTCTAAAGAAGAAATGATACCACCCTTTTGGGGGGAAGATTGTCTCCTCTGAGAGAAGTACTAATGGAAAAGGTACTCATGAAGTTGGGGTTGGGAGGAGACCCTAACTATTACCTGGATGAGCAGATTCCACTTGGTAGCAGAGCAGAACCACCCAATGGAATGTTAATATCAATTAAATGGGGTTATAGAGGTCTTTCTGCAGACTTTCTCAGCATCTTATCCCACGTTGGTGTCCGGGCCACATCTGGTAAGGCAGTGGGGTGGCTAGATGGCTATTCTTGGCCTGGTGTTTGGGAGAGTATCATGGTCCTCAAGAGACCACGTAGAATGGGATGAAACACAGACATCTCACATGCAAAGCATTAACTCTTGGCCTTTGAACTCTTCTTCAGCTCTCAGAGCCTTTAATATGCTGCTCTACACTGGAAATTTCCAAGATTCATCCTGAATCCACTTGCCTTTTCCTCTTCATGGGGCACCCAGGGCTTCAGGGATCTCAGAAGAGAAATATGAAATCTTTGGATGTCAAGAAATAAAAGTTTCCCTTTCCAGAAAGATACTTTGGGCATTTAGAAAGACTTTCGGTGGTGAGAAACTGCAGGTAAGCTATAACCAGGCTATTAAAATATTATCAGGGGCTAGTGGGTACAGTGGGTAAAGGGCTTATTTGTCACACAGCAAACCAAGTTTGATCCCTGACACCTTGTCTGACATCTGACAGGGAAACCTTGTCCCTGACTCCTGACACCCTGAGCGACACCAAGAGAGATCTCTGAGCACAGAACAGGAGTAAGCCCTGGGCACTGAAGGGTATGGCCCACAAAACAAAACAAAATGGAATCTTTTTGTCAGAAAAACTAAGTCAGAAGATTAGTGATGAAGAGCATTTCTCATGTGCCTTTTGGTCATTTGGATTTCTTCTTTGAAAAAGTTTCTGTTCATTTCATTGCTCCATTTTCTGATGGGGTTGGATGTTTTCTTTTTGTAGAGTTCAACCAATGCCTTGTAAATCCTTGATATCAACCCCTTATCAGGTGGGTATTGGGTGAATATCCTTTCCCATTCTGTAGATTGTCTTTGTATTCTGGTCACTGTATCTTTTGAGGTGCAGAAGCTTCTCAGTTTAAGGTAGTCCCATTTATCTCTGTTTCCACTTGACCAATGGAGTGTCACCTTTAATGATACCATTAGCTTCAATATCGTGGAGGGCTTTGCTGACCTTGTCTTCAATGTACTTGATGGATTTTGGTCTGATGTTGAGGTCTTTAATCCATTTTGATCTGACTTTTGTGCATGGTGTTAGGTAGAGGTCTGAGCCCATTTTTTTTCTTTTTGCATGTAGCTGTCCAGTTTTGCCAGCACCATTTATTAAAGAGGTTTTCCTTGAATTTCCTTCATATTTCTTTCACATTTCTTGCTTCTTTATCAAATATTAGATAATGATACATTTGAGGGTGTGTGAAAAGATATTCCACCCTGTTCCATTGTTCTGCAGCTCTGCCTTTGTTCCAGTACCATGCTGTTTTAATTATTACTGCTCTGTAATAGAGTTTGAGGTTGGGGAAGGTGATGCCTCCCATCTTGTTTTTCCCCAGAATTGCTCTAGCTATTAGTGGGGGGTTTGTTTTTTTATATGAATTTCAGCAGTGTTTAATCCATTCCTTTGAAGAATTTCATGGGTATCCTTATAGGGATCGCATTGAATCTGTACAGTGCTTTGGGGAACATTGCCATTTTGACAATGTTAATTCTCCCAATCCATGAGCAGGGGATATGTTTCCATTTCCTTGTGTCCAAAACAACAATGAGATATCATCTCATACCACAGAGACTGGCCCACATCCAAGAGAACAGAAGCAACCGGTGTTGACGTGGATGTGGGGAGAAAGGGACTCTCCTTCATTGCTGGTGGGAATGCTGACTGGTTCAACCATTTTGGAAAATAGTATGGACGCTTCTCAAAAAATTAGAAATTGAGCTCCCATTTGACCCAGCAATATCATTTCTGGGAATATATCCCAGAGATGCAAAAAATTATAGTAGAAATGGTATCTGCACTTATATGTAAATTGCAGCACTGTTTACAGTAGCCAGAATCTGGAAAAAACCTGAGTGCCCAAGAACAGATGACTGGTTAAAGAAACTTTGGTACATCTACACAATGGGATACTATGCAGCTGTTAGAAAAGATGAAGTCGTGAACTTTGCATATAGGTGGATCAACATGGAAAGTATCATGTTAAGTGAAATGAGTCAGAAAGAGAGGAAAAGACATAGAAAGATTGCACTCATTTGTGGAATATAAAGTAACAGATTGGGAGACTAACTCCTAAGAATAGTAGAGATAAGTACTAGGAGGATTACTCCACAGCTTAGAATCTGGTCTCACATGCTGGGGTAAAAGGCAGCTCAGACAGAGAAGGGACCACCAAGTAAAGGGTGCTGAGAGGGCCCACTCAGGATGGAGATACAGGCTGAAAGTAGACTATAGACCGAACATGATGGCCACTTAATACCTCTACTGCAAACCACAACATCCAAAAGGAGAGAGAGAGCAAAAGGGAATGCCCTGCCACAGAGGTAGGGTGGAGGGATGGGGTGGGAGGGATGCTAGGACCATTGGTGGTGGAAAACCATCACTGGTGGAGGGGTGGATACTTGATCATTGTATGACTGAAATGCAAGCACGAAAGTTTGTAAGTCTATAACTGTACCTTACCATGATTCATTAATTAAAAAAAAAAACAACAAAAAGCTAAGTCAGAATGGAAAAGAAGAGAAGGAATTGAAAAATACTCTGTAGGGGGCAGGAATGATCGAACAGTAGGGAGGGCCTTGCATGTGGCTGACCCTGGTTCAATCCCCAGCATCCCATAGAGTCCTCCAAGCACTGCCAGGAGTGATTCCTGAGTGCAGAGACCAGAGTAACCCCTGGGTATCCTTGGTTGTAACCCCAAAAACAAAACAAAACAAAACAAAAAACAACCCATCTTTGTAGATAGAATGGGTACTTTTGATAAAATTGAGGGCTAATGAGTAAAGAAATTTGTTGTTGTTTTTCTTTTTTTTTAGTTTCAGTTGGGGAACCTGAACAACAAAGGGCAGTGTTAGGTAAAATATGAGAAAAAAACTTGGAAATATAATTGAGATGTGAAGAGGCTTTAGAACTGGTAAGCATAGCTCAGAGTTGAATATACTTATTTGGAATTACAGAAAGATAAGAATACCATTTTATCTTTCAGTGATATTTCACATGACTTTTATCTAGCAGAGTCTTTAGGAGTTAAAGAACATAATTTCTCTTGACCAAAAATGTATAGAAAGGTGGGTTATAGTGGGAAGTATTTGGTGTAAAGCTGAATGCTTTACACCTTGCTATAACAACACCTTTATTGAAATTTTAATACCCTTGAGATGCATGTGTGCAGTTTATATAAGCAAAAGAAGTAAATGAAAGAAAAAGATGAAGCCCTTGTTAAAGGCATGGTTATACTGTGCGCTAGGAGATTTCACAAGTGCCCATAGTACATGTGTTTAGATCCTTGACCTTGCTCTGACTGGATAAGCTGTGGAAAGTTATGTAACTTTTTCAAGCTGGAATTTGCTCTTCTGTACTTGTACTCTGAGCATTACTCACTCAGTCCTGGGAAATAGCTAAAGTGGTAGAACATGTGCCTGGCATGTGTGAGAGCCTTGAGTTTCATCCCTGGCACCATATTGACACCTTATCCCCACTCCCCTCCCTAGTAGTGTTGGGTATGGATAAGTTATGAAAATAGATTTAGTTCTTTGGATCTGGGAGGATAGGTCAAGTGGTGAAGCACATGTCTAGCATGTAAGAAACCCTGAGTTTGATCCTCTGAGCACTGACAGGTCTGTCCCAGATGATCCTGGAGAATTGTTAGGACTAGCACCTATCAATGAGATAGAGAGAGAGAGAGAGAGAGAGAGAGAGAGAGAGAGAGAGAGAGAGAGAGAGAGAGAGAGAGAGAGAGAGAAACAGGTGGGGAGAGAGAGCAAGAGAAAGAGAGAGAGACACAGGTGGAGAGAGAGTGAGAGAAAGAGAGAAAAAGAGAGAGAAAGAAGCATCTGGGAGTATCACTTGAGCTTGGTGTGATTCTAATTTTTATACATATAGATGTTTACTAATTTTTGCCAGTATGTTTGCAAAAATTAGTTTGAAACATGCACACAGGTGTTATTTTTTATACCTTATTGTTTGTTATATATTAGTATCCTTCACATTTAAGAGAGTTGTGAGAGATAAACTGGGGCAAAACAATGATGTGTTCATTTTGAATGTCAAAAATAAATTTCTTTAGTAAATAATGGATGCATTGTGGTCTGGTTAAATACCTTTTACTATTACTTTATTTGATTCCCAGTTAATACCAAATAATAACCTGTTTGAATAGCAAAAAGTTAAGCTGGTTTGAATTAAGTAAGTGTGAAAAATTCTTGGGTTCACCAAATACCTAATATTTCCATCAATTAAAAATGGGTAAAATGTATTTAAAATAATGAAACGCTCATGTTTTAATTGAACTGACTTTTTCATAAGCCTATATTTTTATGCAGCTTAATGAAACAAAAATTGAAATGATGCCCGTCATGAAATTTGAGTTCATTGTTATTATTCACATAAAGTTCACGTGATTACAAAAAGTTTGCAGTGATGCCAACTAGAAATGTATGGTGCCTGCCTTTCATTTTCTCTGGATTTATTTTTAGTAATCAAGACCAACATTTCGCCTTGGCAAGCAAAGTCTCTTCTAAATTGAAAACTTCCTTTGAGCACGCTAGAGACTTTTAACAGAAGATTGCCAAAGTTGCAGGGTACTTTTTTCTTCATTTGACAAAACTTTCTTTGTTTTTCTTGGCTTCATGAGCAAGACCAGGTCTTCATTCTGCTTCTTCAATCCGACCATAATTTTTCATATTACTGTTCTAGAAGCACCACAATATTAATTAAAAATATAATCTAATTATTTACTTGGATCAGTTGATATAAATCTCTGCAGTATAATCAGAGGACTCTCCAAAGGGATTTCATGGTTTTTTTGCAGAGAAATTGAAAGGTTTGTTACCGACTTACCGACTTGGCCCAGGAGTATAATTAAGTATAACCTACAATTCACCTTTAGATCACTAGATCAAATATAACTTATCTGGGCAAAGTCCAAAGGCCTGCGCTGATGTCGACTCACTACTGTTGGGGCGGCATACATAAATGAGTGGGACTTTTCATTTATCTGCAGGCACCTCAGAGAACATTCTGGGTGTTTCTAGAAATAGAGGGAAGTCAAATTGGTCAAGCTCTTAAAATCCTTCCCACCAAGCACCAGGGCAGGGCATTTCACTCGGCATGGTTGAATGAAAGGTTGTGGAACCAGCGTTTTACATTTCTGGACTTAACCCCAGTTGAGAATTGGAGAGAAATGTTTTCTCGTTGTGAGCAGTGAAATGTGAAGATTTCTGGTTACGTCTGAGGCTGAACCAATAGGGCAAATTTGCTCTCCAGAATGATTGGTGTGCAGCCACATGCAACAGGGCTCTCAGATGTCTTTAAAACCTAGACCTTTGTTCTTACCTAGCATTTTTTATAAGGCATAAACTTCTGACAGAAGTTGACGCAGAGAGGGTTTACCTGATGTCCATAAGTAGGTCTTACAAAGAGGGGCAGTGAGTGAAAGATCAGCTTTTATAGTCTACCTGGTTAGTTTGAAACAGTGAATTTGCAGTTTGAGAAGAGGAACAAACAGTGTGAAGAACTCCTGAGATAAGAAAATGATCTGAGGCCTGGGAGAGGAAAATAAAATTCTGGACTCTTGATCTTGTAGCTCATTAGACTTCAAGGTGTCTCGGCTGTCTATTCATTAAGAGACAGAGTGGAAGCTGAGATGGAATAGAAGCCTTGAGACATGGAAGTCTCCGAGGATCTTGATAGTTTTTTAGAAATGTTCAAAATGAATGGGGCTAGTTAAAAAAAATTTTTAATTAATTTTTTTTAACTGAATCACCATGAGATACACAGTTACAAAGCTGTTTATGATTGGTTTTCAGTCATCCAATATCCCAGCACCCAACCTTCCACCAGTGTGTATTTCCCACCATCAATGTCCCTGGTTTCCCTCCCACCTCCCACCACCCAACAGGGGTAGTTTTAACCTAGCTAAGGAATTCCCCAGGTAGGCCTCAGTTCTCTGCGCCTAAAATGGAGGTAGACATTCAATTTGACTTCCAATCTGAAAGCTTGGTCATCGAAAGTTAAGAATTCAGAGTAGATGTAGGCTCTCTCTGTCTCATGATTCAACAGGTGTGATGTGTCAGGAATCAAAAGTCAGGACACTAAAGATGTGAGGAGGGTGAGCAATGACACCTTCCATGGGATACTCTGTGAATAGAACAAAGAATAAAGCCAGGAAGCAAGGTGGTGCTGGGGTTTCTGCCTATGGTGGAAGTAATATACATGATACTTGCCAGCTGGAGTCTCTGACTCTAAGAAACTTGAGGGGTCATTTGAGAGACAAAATTAAACAGAAAGAGTGATATAGACACTTCTAAGTTTTATCTTATAAGGTACACATCTCTATATTGGAAGATGGTGGAGTCCACCACAAGGCATTTCTAAATATTCCACATCTGTTCAGGAGGATAAGCCATCTACCTTCCATTCACTCCATCATATTCGTGGAGTTGAGGACAATTCAAGTGCCCCACAACAGATAGGTCGAGAAAGAAGTTTGAGTCTATGCACATAATGAAATGCCACTACACTGTAAGAGGAAAATGTTGCTTTTTGGTTCCATATGAAGGGAACTGGAGGGTGTCATGCTTAGTGAAATAAATTAGAAGGAAGAGACAAAATAAAGAAATATAACAAGGGTATAGACCACGTCTAACGTAAAAAACCACTGAGCTCTGACACTAGAACAGAGGTTAATGCTAGGATGGAGAGGGTTGAGAGAGGGGAGCAGATGGGAATGGGTCTTATGGACTGTTGGTTGTGGGTGATTTTTGATAATATCGTACCACTCAAAAATATAAACATTTGCATTCTCTCTTTTTTTTTTTTGCTTTTTGGGTCATACCCAGTGATGCACAGGGGTTACTCCTGGCTTTGCACTCAGGAATTACTCCTGGTAATTCAGGGGACCTCGAATCGAACCCAGGTTGGCCACAGGCAAGGCAAACACCCTACCTGCTGTACTATTGCTCCAGCTCCAAACATTTGCATTCTTATAAATTAATTTTACCTGAATGCATGTCTAATTTTTGGGAAAAAGTAAAAGTGGGGCTGCTCCTGGTGATAAGAAGTAAATACCTGGCGGGGGAGGAGAAGCAAGCAGGTCTGAAAGGATAGGAACAGTGTGGGTTTGTGATGATACAGGCTACATCAGGCGTTCTCAATTTTGATACCAGTGACTTTGGGGAAATAATAATGTTAATAGTTGAGGTTTGTCCTGAGATGACAGACTAGCTGTCTCCTTGGTCTATATCAAGTGGATGTTAGCATCATCCTCGTTTCCCAGTTGTGACAACTTCAGATAAGCATCCTTTGAGTGGAAAAATTGCCACCATACCCCCACCCCCATCCAGATTGGAAACCAGAAGTCTTTTGATACTGGTAGAGATGGATGGGATAAGACAGATTTGGGAATCTTAGTGGGAGGTGGTTGGAATGAACTAAGGATTAAGGAAAGGGAACAGAGAGAGAAGATTGAGATGGATGGATATGGTGCTGTCCTGGCCAAGCTTGGTAGTGGTGAAGGAGGAGAAAGATTTTCAGTGGAACATGCTCACTTAGGTCCGTTCAGGAAGAACAGCCTGCAAGAATTTCTAGTGGAGATGGAATCAGCAAGTTGTTTTCAGGTCTGCATTTACAAGAGCCAGAACTGGATATGTAAAACTGGATATGGTTTTACGTTGGTGATGTGGCCATTGGTGGAATGAATAAGACCCATGAAGGAGCTACTTAGAGTGGGCAAAGAGAAATTTGCATGACGATGAAGACACACCAAGTTGCAAGAACTAAGACCTGCAAGAGGTCTTAGTGATTACTAAAAAGACCAGAAGGTAACATAGAAATGGCAGTATCCTAGGGGCAGCTAGGATAATTGCAGAGAGATTGGGATGGAAGTGCCCTAGTCTGATGGGTCTGGCTTTTAACCTTGATTCCACCACTTAGATTTAAGAGAGCGTGTTCACAAGACATAGTATTTTTCAAGAATATTACCTAATGTTTAAAGTTAAAAATATTTTTTTAGTTACAAAGTTGTTTCTGATTTGGTTTCAGTCATATAATGTTCTTTCACCAGTGTACGTTTCCCACCACCAATGTCCCCAGTTTCTCTCCTGCCATCCCCCACCAGAGGCAATTGCCTCTATGGCAGGCACTTTTCCCCCCTTCTCCTCCCCTTCCTCCTCCTCCTCCTCCTCCACTCTTCCTCCTCCTCCTCCTCCTCCTCCACTTCTCCTCCTCCTCCTCCTCCTTCCTCCTCCTCCTCCTCCTCCTCGTCCACCTTCCTCCTCCTTCTCCTTCTTCCTCCTCCTCCTCCTTCTCCTCCTCCTCCTTCTCCCTCCTCCTCCTCCACCTTCCTCCTCCTTCTCCTTCTTCCTCCTCCTCCTCCTTCTCCTCCTCCTCCTTCTCCCTCCTCCTCCTCCACCTTCCTCCTCCTTCTCCTTCTTCCTCCTCCTTCTCCTCCTCCACCTTCCTCCTCCTCCTTCTTCCTCCTCCTCCTTCTCCTTCTCCTCCTTCTCCCTCCTCATCCTCTACCTTCCTTCTCCTCCTTCTCCTTCTTCCTCCTCCTTCTCCTCCTCCTCCACCTTCCTCCTCCTCCTTCTTCCTCCTCCTCCTTCTCCTTCTCCTCATCCTCTACCTTCCTTCTCCTCCTTTTCCTCCTCCTCCTCCACCTTCCTCCTTCTCCTTCTTCCTCCTCCTCCTCCTTCTTCCTCCTCCTCCTCTTCTTCTTCCTCCTCCTCTTCCTCCTCCTCCTATCCCTCCTCCTCTTCCTCTTGTTCTTGTTCTTCTTGTTGTTGTTGTTGTTGTTGTTGTTCTTCTTCTTCTTCTTCTTCTTCTTCTTCTTCTTCTTCTTCTTCTTCTTCTTCTTCTTCTTCTTCTTCTTCTTCTTCTTCTTCTTGTTCTTCTTCTTCTTCCTCTTTCCTTTTTGGGATTATGGTTTGCAATAGAGATACTTAAAGGTTATCATATTCCTTCACCTACTTTCAATACTCAGTTCTTGTCCAGACTGATTGTTGTCAATTGTTATTAGTGTCATACTAGTCCCTTCTCTATCCTAACTGCCCTTTGTGCCCTCCCTCCCCACCCCACCCCCACTTGTGGCAAGCTTCCATCCATCAACCAGTCCTCCTGGCCCAAGTTTTCCCTTGCTTTGGATATTAGCCTCATACATTTTTACCCAATATTCCACAAATGATTGCAGTCATTCTATGTCCCTCTCCTTACACATTTCACTCAGAATGATACTCTCCATGACCCTCCATATATAAGCAAATTTCATGACTTCATTTTCCTAATAACTGTGTAATATTCCATTGTGTAGATATACTATAATTTTTTAATTCAGTTGTTTAAATTTTGCCATCATGATGAATAATAGCGGTAATAGTTTCAGGCATATGATGTTCCAATACCACATCCACTGACATATTGTCAGCCTCCCTCCACCAATGTCTCGAGCTCCTCTCTGACCCCTTTAACCTGCCTCCTTGGTAGACTGAGAGTCACTCTATAGAACTAAGCCCTTGAATTAATTTTTTTAAATCAAAGAGCCATGATTTACAAAGTTACTGATAGTTGAGTTTAGGCATACAGTAATTCAACACCAATCCCTCCACCAGTGTCAACTTCCCTGCACTAGTGTTCCCAGATTCCCTCCCCATCCTAACCCCTGCTCTACCCCCACCTGTCACCTTGACAGGCACATTACAAAGTTTAAGTGGTTGCTGCTTTGGTCTCATGTTTTCAGTTCTTTTGAATCTGTGTTTTGGGATTATGGCTCTACCCCTCACTCATATAACTGGTGTAACTGAAGCCCTGATGCCTGTTCACCCATTACCTCCTGTTCTCTTCTTTCCCCTTGTTTTTTTTCCCTTCTCTGTCTCCTCTCTAAACACTGGGGTCAAGGGTGATCTAGGCATCCCCCTTTTGCTACAATACATTTCCTCATCCGATATATATTGCTGCAACATGGTTGGAACTGGAAGATATCATGTTGAGTGAAGTAAGCCAGAAGAAGCCCTTTAATTAAAAACAATTTTTTTAAGTCATGGTGATTTACAATACTGTTAATGACAGGGTTTCATACAATGTTGGCATACTACAACCCCCCCCTCAAGTATTTGTTTCCCTCCACCTTTATCGCAGGCTTCTCCCTCTCCAATACCCCTACCCCTGCCCAGTCTACCCAGCTTAGCAGAATTGAATCTACATAGCATTTTAAAGCCTCGCACTGGGATAGTGCATAGAAAATCTGTTTTGTATTTAAAGTCTGTTTGTCATAGGTGCTGGATAAGTGGGATATGGTGAAAAAGACATGGCATGTACAGATGAAACAGAGATGGAGGTAGGGTGGCAGATAGTCTCAAAAGATGCTCAACTTGAAGCCCTTGGCTCCATGAGCAGAACTCACAGAGTCACAAGGAGCCTGCCTGAGACAGAGTCCTTGTAACTCTACACAGCCCCAAGCAGGCATGCGAGTGGGTAATGTAATCAAAGGTGTTTCCCCCCTTCGGGACAGGTGCTCAACTGATACAATTTAGAGTCTCAAATTCCAGAGCTCCATTGTTTGTTTTACATGCAAGTTAGCCCAGTTCAGAACACCTGTGGACTAAGTTCTTTTGATGCACCAAAGCCTGTCTTTTATTAAGCCTTCCTGAAAGCCGTCAAAATAAGACCAAATGTCCATGTTTTGCTGAGCATGGACCTAAAACAAACCAGCATGGGGACCACATAGTAAGTGCTTCAAATGGTAAGAGAATCCCAGCACCCTGGAAAATATGTTCAGTGATTCATGGAACCAAAGTTAGCTATTGAATGCAATGAAATCGTACCTATACATAGGAATTTGCCCGTATACACACACACATAAAATTCCCTGTGAGTTGTGTTTGAGGTTTAGCCATGTTGAATCGATAAAAAATGATTTAGAATGGATGGTTTTCAGCAGCTGGTTGCGCCTCTAGTCTTCCATAAAGAAGTTAAAATTAATTTTAATATGTTGATGGTGCTTATTGATGATAATATTCATAATAAATATCCATTGGAAAAATTCTCTGGCACATCAATGTGACAGAGAGGTCAAGAAGGTTAATGGCAATCACAACTACAAAATGCAATTCAGTCAATTACTTTAATTAAATCTGAAACTCCTTTATGTCTTCTCATTTATACAGTAAACTGAGAGT
Source organism: Sorex araneus (assembly GCF_027595985.1). Classification (NCBI taxonomy): domain Eukaryota; kingdom Metazoa; phylum Chordata; class Mammalia; order Eulipotyphla; family Soricidae; genus Sorex; species Sorex araneus. The sequence continues at coordinate 51,138,639 of NC_073307.1, read as the reverse complement.
AGTGAAAAGGGCATCGTCTTTATCTGGCTCATTTTCGACTCCAAAGATGGGGGTCTCGGGCTGTGTTTTAACATTTGTAGCCCTTCTATCCTTGTGGAATATTTAGGGTAATTATGGGTCTTACAAGTAATGCTCCTGCTTCCATAAGGAGGAAAAAAGGTGGAGATTTCCTTTTGAATGTAGTTTTATAGAAGCAGAGCTTTCTCTTCTCAGACGCTAATCTTGTATTTACAGACTGGGTTATATTGGATGGAGCCAACATTCCAGGGTAAATGGCCGAAACGTCTACATTTCAGTGAATCCTTTATAATTATATTGTTTGGGATCAGAAGAAAGGGAACACAGCTGTCTGAATTCTCACTGCCAAACAGCTACCCCACCCCACCCTGTACTTAACACTCAGTCGTTATAACCATACCAAATCCTATTTTATTTTATATATATTTTTAAAAAACCCTAATTGGTGCCATACAAAGCAGTGTTGCATTGATATGGTTAAACTTGGAGAATAAACACGTGATCATTTAAAGAATCAGTTAGGGGCTAGAGAGATGGGAAAGCAGCTTGTCTCTAGCCTCGATGGTAGTCTGACAGTATTAGATCCCCAGCACCACGTATTGGTCCCCTGAGCACTTCTAGGAGTAATCCCTGAGCACAGAATTTGGAGTACACCCTGAGCACTTTTGGGTGTGGTCCAACCACACACACACACACACACACACACACACACACCAGGCACAAAAAGTGTTGATGAATTAATCATTTGTTTTGTCTTTCAATTAATAACTGTTTAGTGCTGATGATACACCAAGGGTTATTGTGGGCACTCTCAAGAGCTACTGACGCCTCAAAATGCTGACCCTTCTCTCCAGGGATTTTCTTATTTATCTGGAGGAAGTGAGAGAGAAAAAATAAGTAGACTGACTAATACCTGGTTCAAAATTAATTTGGAGAATCACAGAAAGACAAATAAAATCTCTGAAGCAGGATCATGGCAGCAGCATCAACTTTTCCAGATCACCTAACACTGTTCAGGTTTTAGTCTAGAAATTGCTGAATCCCAGGAAATCCCTCAGACTTGTGCAAACAGAGGGTGCTTGAGTACTCTAGGGATTGGAAAGAGAGTGAAGGAAAGGGGTTTTATTTGGCCTAGGTGGTCAGGGAAGAGCTTTCTGGAGAGAGTGGCAGTTGAATTGAAAATGACACACAAAAAGCTGTTTTCATATATATGTAGAAGCATCAGGATGAGGTAAATCTCTCAATCTACACTCATGGGTGTTTCTAAAAGGGATTTTCGCTTTGAGAATATGAACACTACAGTCATCTAGGGGAATACTTTAATTGGACAAGACAATGTAATAATCTATTTCATTTAATTCTCAGCATCCGAGCACTGTAGCGATCATTTCACAAGTCAGATATAAAAGGATGGATAGTATCTAAAACCTGGAGGTTTAATAAATAGAGAGGTTTAATAAATACAGAGAGGGAATCGGGTACTCTGCTTGAGTCACAGATAAGACATAGCTGAGCAAGGAGGGAGTTGAACTACTCTGGGGAGAAATCATACCTTGTTTGGAGAGGGCGTAGAGATAGATGGTTTACTTCATGCAGCCTACTCTCTTGCTCTACATCCACTGAACCTCCATTAAGAAGGACTGGTTTGAAAGTGATTATTTTTCTGTTCCCAGTGAGACAACTTCTGGGTTAAGTGGCTTCTACAAAATGAAATGCCCCCAAAGAAACTGGGATATCTTAGAGAGAATTAGGAAGGGCTCCGAAGGTGAGACTTGGGATTTTGGTGACCCCCAAATGAATCAGGAGACAAATACTTTATTATTTTTAGTATATTACTATGATCATATTTATCTCTGGGATACTGGAGTGATAGCACAGCGGGTAGGACGTTTGCCTTGCACGCAGCTGACCTGGGTTCAATTCCTCTGTCCCTCTTGGAGAGCCCAGCAAACTACCGAGAGTATTCCGCTCCCACGACAGAGCCTGGCAAGCTACCCTTGGCATACTCGATATGCCAAAAATAGTAACAAGTCTCACAATGGAGATGTTACTGGTGCCTGCTCTAGCAAATCGATGAACAACGGGAGGACAGTGGTACAGTGGTACTATTGACAATGGACCAGTGGGAGACATTTATCTCTGATTTACTATTTAGCTTTGGCACTTGCGCCTTTCGTAAACTTTTGTAGAGCAGACTAGTATTCTTGGATTTTCCATTGCGATTACGTAGGTCCTTCTATGTAATGTGAAATCCATTAATATTTGCTAAAATTCACATTTTTTAGCATTTGCATTGGTTTTTGAATAATGAAGTTTATAATTTTAAGTGGTGGTTGAAATTTGGCTAACAATTCTTTGAACCTCAAAAAGAACAATAACCCTTGCCAGCGTTATAGTGTAACTGAATCACACAATGACAAACTTTACAGATATGAATTTATTGGGGCTGGAGCGATAGCACAGTGGGTAGGGTGTTATGCCTTGCACGTGGCCAACCCGGGTTTGATTCCCAGCATCCCATATGGTCCCCTGAGCACCACCAGGGGTAATTCCTGAGTGCAGAGCCAGGAGTGACCTTTATCGGGTGTGACTCAAAAATAAAAAAAAACGATATGAATTTATTTATGGCACTGTCATCCCGTTGCTCATCGATTTGTCTGAGTGGGCACCAGTAATATCTCTCATTGAGGGACTTATTGTTACTGGTTTTGGCATATCCAATACACACGGGTAGCTTGTCAGCTCTCCTGCGTGGGCTAGATACTCTCGGTAGCTTGCTGGGCTCTCCGAAAGGGGCGGAGGAATCGAACTCGGGTCAGCCACGTGAAAGGCGAACACCCAACCGCTGTGCTATCGCTCCAGCCCTTATTTATTTGCAAACATGAAAAGGGAATTCTGAAATGGAAGAGTGATACCATTAAAAGACCACTTATTGGGCCTGAATTTGATCCACTATACCACATATGGTCTCCCAAGCACTGCCAGAAGTGAACCCTGAGCACACCAAGGTGTGCCACCCCTCAAAAAAAAATCCTAGAATAAACCCCAATTCCTCTATAAACAAGGTGAACACTGACTAAAATCTCAAAAGCAAAACAACTTTCATTGTCAAAACTAACCAAATGATTGAAAATATTTATTTGTATTTTTTTTTGCTTTTTTTGGGTCACACCTGGCGATGCACAGGGGTTACTCCTGGCTCTGCACTCAGGAATTACTCCTGGCAGTGCTCAGGGGACCATATGGGATGCTGGGAATCAAACCCGGGTCGGGCGCGTGCAAGGCAAACGCCCTACCCGCTGTGCTATCGCTCCAGTCCCCAATGATTGAAAATATTTATTAAAAACATTTTATTGCAATGGTGAAATCATTTTAAGAGATGTGAGTACATTGACATTTAAGCTGGTCCTAGGCAAGGATTGCCCCATAGCTGGAAGACTGCTTCATGACTGGAGGGGAGAAGGCAGATGGAATAGAGAAGGGATCACTAAGAAAATGATGGCCGGAGGAACCAGTTGGGATGGGAGATGCATGCCGAAAGTAGATAATGGACCAAACATGATGACCTCTCAGTGTCTGTGTTGCAAGCCATAATGCCCCCAAATAAAGAGAGAGTATGGGGAATATTGTCTGCCATGGAGCAGGGGAAGGGTGGGAAAGGGAGTGTATACCTGGGATATCGGTGGTGGGAAATGTGGTCTGGTGGAGGGATGGGTGTTTGATCATTGTGAGATTACAACCCAAACATGAAAGCTTGTAATTATCTCATGGTGATTCAATAAAATTTAAAAAAAGAAAAGCTTGTCCTAGGCATAACCTACTCTCCTCTTCCAGTGAGAGTCTTAAATACCAACAGCCTCTTATGCATGGTAAATGCAAAAACAGGTAGTCTAGTATTCATTGAAGGAGAAAAAACAGTTTTAAAGTTTCTCAAGGTCTCCATGTTCAGAAAAGAATCATTTTTGACCAATCTTATAATTTGTATTTATTTGATTTGACTCAAAAATCACTGTAAAATAGTTTTTTTTACTTTTTTAAATTAATTTATTCTTTTATTGACTCACTATGTGGAAAGTTACAAAGCTTTCAGGTTTAAGTCTCAGTTATACAATGCTCGAACACCCATCCCTTCACCAGTGCACATATTCCACCACCAAGAATCATTCACTGAACATATTTTCCAGGGTGCTGGGATTATCTTACCATTTGGAGTACTTACTATGTGGTCCCCATGCTGGTTTGTTTTAGGTCCATGCTCAGCAAAACATGGACATTTGGTCTTATTTTGATGGCTTTCACATTTGGACCACATCTGACAGTATTCAGGGCTTACTTCTGGTTCTGCACTCAGGAATCACTCCTGGCAGAGCTCAGGGGACCATATGGGGTATCAGGGATTGAACCCAGGTCAACTACATGGAAGGCTACTGGTCTACCTGCTTTGCCATTTCTCTGTCTTGCAAAGAGCCTCTCAATGAAAACATTTGTTCAAAAACCGTCAGCAATAATTGTGTAAAATAGCAGCTAAACTGAGTCAGCAGAGCAGTTGTCTGAGTTGCTGATAAGAGTTGAGACCACCAAGAGATTAAGAAAAACACTAGGAAGGAAAAAATCCCAGAGTTAGATGTCTAAAAAGGGCTTTGAAAAGCTAAGAATTATTTATGAGAATACAGACGCCCATTGGATGTTCAGTTATACGCACATCAGCAGTGATGTCCAAGAAAATCCTGAACTCTCTCACCTCTGACTGGTTGAGGTTCTTTGTAAGCTGAAAGTAGTGGCTAAAAGTGGAATTCTCAATTTCCTGGCTTTGGTTTCACAGTGTTCCCACATCTTCCAGAGTTTCTAGGCAAAGACTGGGAGATGCATTGATGCCAATGACTTGAGGAAATCTTTATTTATTTAGTTTGTCTGTTTGACTTTTTGAGTCACATCTGGCAATGCTCAGGGTTTACTCAGGGCTCTGCACTCAGGAATTACTCCTGGCAGTGCTCAGGGGGCCATATGGGATGCTGGGAATTGAACCTGGGTAGGTCATGGTCAAGGCAAATGTTCTTGCCACTTGTATGTCTCTGGCCCCCTTCAGAAAATTTTTAATCTTGAGGTGAGTGCCAAGAATCTAAAGAACAACTTCACTGTCAATAAATGATAGAAACTGCAGAATTTCAGACTGAAAAACAAAAATCATTTCACAGCTAATCATAAACAAACAAGACAACAGCAAATATTTATATTCCAAATATACATGTATTTGTGTGCATGAAATATGTGTATATTTAACCATATACATACACAAATATATATGCATTTTTTAAAGAAACAGGGAAGTTTGTCCCACAGCCAGGAGAAGAGCAGTTAAGGCAAACTGTGCCTCTAGAGAATCAGAAGTCTGACTTACTAGAAAAAGTCTTTAAAATAACTCAAGGAAGGCATATTTTAAATAATGATAGGGCCCTTTGAAAATGATGTTTTGCCAAGAACAGAATATCAGTAAAGAGAAATTGTAAAGAGGATTTAAGTAATAATTTTGGGCTGAAAAGCTTCATAATGGAATTATAAAATTGTTCAAGGAGCTGAACCAAAGATTTTAAATGATAACGGGAAGAATGAGTGACGTTTCAGAGAGTTCAATTGGAATGATCTAGTCTAATTACATTAATGAGGAGCAGAAATAAAGAGTGAATAAATATAAGTGGAATATATGGACACTACTCAGTGAACCAGAATACACACAAGAAGAATCACTCAAGAAATGAGACTACAAAATGAGCCCCCACAGAAGAGGGTCACGGAGTGATAGCATGGTGGGGAGGGCACTTGCCTTGCACATGGCTGACCTGGGTCCATCTCCAGCATTCCATATGGTCCCTCAAGCACTGCCAGGAGTAATTTCTGAGTTTAGAGCCAGGAGTAATCCCAGAGCATTTCCAGGTGTGACCCCAAAACAAAAACAAAAGCAAACTAACAACCCCCCAGAATATTTGAGAAGACAATGGCTAATAACTTTTCATATATCTCTTAAAAATTACCTTGTGCATCCAATAACCTTAATGAATAAAGCATATAGTAACTGAAAAGAGATATACACCTAGAATTATCACAAAATGACCCCAGATAAGCAAAAATTGAGATTGTGGATAACAAATTTGCCTTACAAGAAATTCTAAAGGGATTTCTTTGAGCTGCAATGAAATGATGCTAGACAACAAACAATAAATGTGATGCAGGTATAATATGGCTTTTAATATATGCCTTATTACTTTTAATTAATTAATTTCAGTTTTTAATATCCAGTGATTCTCAGGCACTGTTTCTGTCTGTTCAGAAATGATTCCTTATGATTCCCGGGGGATCATAAAGAGTAGGGGGATGAAACTAGGGTGAACCCTTTGCAAAGCAAGCTCACGATTTCCTGTATTATCTCTCAAGCCTCTGTTCTTTCATTTAAAAATGAGCTGCATAAAGCAATACTTAAAAAACTGTATTGTGATATTATAATGTGTATATGTCATATGTCAATACTTAGAAGTGAGAATATGAAGTTGTAGATGTCTTGGAGTAAAAGTTTGCTAATACAGTGTTTGTGCTGGGTCCAGAGCAATAGTACAGTGGGGAAAGCCTTTACCTTGCATGAAACTGACCTAAGTTCGATCCCCAACATCCCATATGGTCTCCTGAGCACCTCTAGGAGAAATTCCTGAGTGCAGAGCCAGGTGTGATCCGAAAAGCTATACACAGAAAAAGAGGTAAATTAAGTTTGTGATAACTCAAACAAGATTGCTCTAAGTTATGATATTCAATGTAACAGGAGAAACACCACAAAAAATAGCAAGGACATTAAAATGGTATCATTCAAAATATGTAATTAACACAAAAATTAGACACTTATGGAGGAATACTAGAGCAAAAGACATGGGATATGCAGAGAAGAAGTAAAGTACAGCAATAAACTCTACCTTATCAGTTATTACCCTAATGTAAATGGACTTAGCACATGAATCAAAGTCAGAGATTCACAAAATGTATAAAAGATAAAACCATAATCTAATATGCTTGCTGTTCAGAAGATACATTTAGATTAAAGAGATGAATAGCTTGGGTAAAAAAATAGGAAACCATTTTCCAGGCAAACAGGAAGCAAAAGATCATGGCTGCATCTAAATTTATAAGGTGAAATATACCTTTTGTTAATTGTTTGTTATTAATTGAAATATACGTATTGTTAATTGGAACTGGAGAGATAGTGTGGTGGGTAAGTTTTCTTGGCATGTGGCTGACTCAGGTTGAATTCCTGGCACCACAAATGGTCCCCTGAGCACTGCCAGTCGTGATCCCTGAGCTCGGAGCCAGAAGTAAGTCCTGATCATGCTGAATGTGGCCCCCAAACAAAACAAAACAAAACAAGACCAATGTTACTAGACATAAAAGATGTTAATTTATAAGGATAAAGGGATCCCTTTGTCAGGAAGCCTGAACAATGAAAAACATAGATGCTTAAAAACAGAGCCCTCCCGTAAAAAAACCCCAAAAGAGAGCCCCAACCGAAGACCAAGGAGAAAGAGAAAGAGAGAGAGAGAGAGAGAGAGAGAGAGAGAGAGAGAGGAGAGCAAGAGAGAGAGAGAGTGTGAGAGAGAGAGAATTGAATTCAGCCATCAGTTACTCAGAAAAATTCCTCTGTGTGCCCAGCAGAGTTCAGAAACCTGGATGGGCCTAGGGAGCGTGCCACATCTAATTCCTATGCTTTGTCTGCTGAGCAGTTCTAGACTTGTCAGGCTGCTAAGTCAGAATTTATTAAAGTCTTCCATAGGCCCGGGATAGTAGCGATTAACTTTGCATCAGAGATTGCTCTGTGACTATTCCATGACAGGCCTCAAAGAGTTAATGTTCTGCCAACACCTCCCATTTCTGGCCCCTACCTGGGGAGTCCAGCACTCCTCAGGGGAGGCTGCAGAAGACTTGAGCCTCAGGTCCCCTTTTTCCTTCTCCTTTTTTCTGTTTTTTTTTTTTTTTTTTAAAGTTTCCCAAACGGCATAGCTCCCAAATTCCTGGACAGTGCTATAAATTTCATTAGGAAGATGAAGCCTGATGGGGCAATTAACTCGAAAAGTGGTACAAGGCAATAGCACACAGATCCTGGCTTGCAGTCCTTAGCACTTAGCTCCGAAATGGAGATAAGCCCTATCAACTCAGGGTTGTGTTTAATGTTCGCTGCCACTTCCATACCACAGCTACAACCTAGCGGTCACTGTGTTAACACTCCCCAATATCTATTACAATTAGTTTTTGATTAAGAGGCCTAACAGGGCTTTGGGGGCCTTTTATGTTGTGTCAAATGGCCAGTGATGGAGTGAGACGCATGGATGCCTCCCAGAAACAGGGCGTCTTGTAAAAGGTTTCAACCGAACTATTTTATCATCCTAATGGAAACCAGATGCCTCCAACTCACCGTCTCCCCTCAATTTCAACTATTTACTGAAGAGTCCTTGTTTTGAATTACTTAAAGATTTGTTCTTCAATGACCGCCTCATGCATTAAGAATCACTCATAACAAAGCCATTTGAAATTTGGGGGAGCTTTTACAGATGACTGGCAAGTTTTGGAGCAGTTGTTTTTATTTCTTCCCATTTTTACCCCTTCTTTTGATTTTTAAAAGAGCACATGCTTTTGTCCTTTTCCAGCATTTCTTTCCTATTTTAATGATTGTGGAGGAGGCCTTTTCTCCGTCTAGTCCAGCTCTCTCTGTTAAGGCCTCCACTCTGCTGTTGACCTATTTTTTTCTTTCCTTTTTTTTTTTTGAGTGAGGTCACTGGTATTTTATGAGGACAAAAGAGCTTTGTTTAGTTATGTAAGATTTAATTCTGTGTGAATGAAAAATATGCTATTTCATAGACGTGAAGTAGGTCCAACAAAGGATATTTGATGTTTGTATAAAATAAGATGCAGTGAACGTGGTGTCTAAATAGGGTAGAACTTATAAAAAGGAGACATACATCATCATCATCATCATCATCATCATCATCATCATCATCATCATCTTATTGAATCAATGTGGGACACACAGTTACAAAACTGTCGACAGTTGGGTTTTAGCCATACAATGTTCTAACACCCATCCTCCCACTAGCACACATTTCCCACCACCAATGTCCCCAGTTTCCTCCCCTCCTCCCCTCCCCCCTTTTCTACAGCAGGCTCTTTCCTTCTCTCTTTCTCTCTCTCACTCTCTCTCTCTCTCTCTCTCTCTCTCTCTCTCTCTCTCTCTCTCTCTCTCTCTCCCTCTCTCCCTCTCTCCCTTTCCTTTCAGGGTTTGCAATACAGGTGCTGAGAGGTTATCATATTTGTTCCCTTACCTACTTCCTACTTTCAGCACACAGTTCTTACCCAGAATGATCATTTCCAACTATATTTGTCATAGTGGTCCCTTTCCCTCTTCCAACTGCCTCCTTCCCCAGCACTTCAGGAGTATTATTACTATTATTTTAACTATCGCTGTGGTCTTGGCCTTTACAACTCAGTTTTAAATATGATTCGGGATTAGACTAGGTGCAACCTGAATTTTTGTTCCTCTCTGCAAGTCATTATTGGCTGTGTGATAACAGATCTGCAGAATACTATTGATCTCAGAATGCCAGAGCTTTCTGGGGAAGTAGGGTGGGGGCCTTGGCTGAAGTCCTGTCAGTAGCTGAGTGCCCTTCAGTATGATAATGCCTTCAGGAGACTATTCCAGGTAAAGTCAAGACAGTATTGTCCACTTCCCAGGCCTGCAATAAGTCAGATTCACAGGATGTCAGTATGGTATGGAAGCCTCCGTACCCTGATCTATTTCTGCTTTTCTTCATTCATTGTCAGCCCTGTTCAAAGTTTCCTAGTACAATTCTATTATTAATTAATTAAGTTTTGCTTTTGGGGTCACACCCAGTGATCACTATTTTTTTTTTTTTTGCTTTTTGGGTCACACCTGGCGATGAACAGGGGTTACTCCTGGCTCTGCACTCAGGAATTACTCCTGGTGGTGCTCAGGGGACCATATGGGATGCTGGAATTTGAACCCGGGTCGGCCGCATGCAAGGCAAGTGCCCTACCCACTGTGCTATCGCTCCAGCCCCACCAGTGATCCCTATTACTTCTGGCTCTGCACTCAGGAATTACTTTTGGCAGTGCTTGGAGGACTCTATGGGATGGCAGGGATCAAATCATCTGCAAGGCAAATACCCTCCCTGCTATACTATCAATCTTCCCCTCTATTATTATTTTTTGTTTGTTTTAGGGACACACTCTCTGGTGCTCAAAGTTTACTCCTGTCTCTATGCACAGGAATCACTCCTGGTGGGTTACAACCATATGTAGTACCAGGGATCTATCCCGGGTTGACTGGCTGCATGCAAGGCAAGTGTCCTGCCCACTGTCCTACAGCTCCGGCTCTCTACTACAATTCTGATGATTGGAACCACCACAGTGTTTTGTTGTGTACCTTGTCATATTCTAAACAGTGAGTACTTACTATGTGTTGCATCATGTCTATTAGATCTGGGAATCATGAAGATATGTTTATGCACCAATTGGTTCATAGACACAGAGAGTGACTTTCCAGATTCAGATATGAATGGAGAGAGGTTGTATTTGGGGTTTCAACATAAGGAGGGTAAGTCTTTTCATCTGGGGTCACAAAGGTGGTTTTCTCTACCATGCTTAGAGCCTGACAGGGAGGATAATCACCCTCTCTACTCTACAGTAGAGTAATGTAAAGAAGCAACTTATTTGCTATTTCATTACCATGAGTAATTGAATCCTTCCAATGACAATTTGCTCTCTCCAATGTCATTGCAGTGAATAGCATTGCACTGTAGCCCTGTCGTTCCGTTGTTCATAGATTTGCTCAAGTGGGCACCAGTAACGTTTCCATTGTGAGACTTGTTGTTACTGTTTTTGGCATATCAAATATGCCACGGGTAGCTTGCCAGGCTCTGCCGTGCGGATGGGATACTCTTGGTAGCTTGCTGGGCTCTCCGAGAGGGACAGAGGAATTGAACCCAGGTCAGCCGTGTGTAAGGCATATTGCACTGAATAGAGGCAAATATTTAAACCAAGAGAAAACAAAACTACTTTGATCCATTGACTCTAATGTTAGTTATTACAGAGAATTACTTCTTTTTTTAAAAAAATTTTTATTAGAGAATCACTGTGATGTACAGTTACAAACTTATGAATTTTGTGTTTGCATTTTACTCATACAGTGATTGTTTACCCATCCCTACACCAGTGCCCATTCACCTCCACCAGTGATCCCAGTATCCCTCTCACCATCCCCACTCCTTCCCCCACTACCCCACCCTGCCTCTGTGGCAGGGCATTCCCCTTTGTTCTCTCTCCTTTTGGGTATTGTAGTTTGCAATAGATGTATTGAGTGGCCATAATGTTCGGTCTATAGTCTACTTTCAGCTCGCATCTTCCAACCCGAATGGGTCCTCCCGACACTCTCTATTTGGTGTTCCCTTCTCTATCTGAGCTGCCTTTTCCCCTAGCATGTGAGGTCAGTGGGGCAGACCTCTTAATCCTTACAGAGAATTATTTCTAAGCAGAATAGTGCTGGGATCCATGTCTATCAGTCACACACATAATAGGATGTTTTCCAAGTAGGGAGAAGGGATGCTAAGATGGACATTGTAACTCTAGTCTCCTCCAAAGAATTCACAGTAATGTGGGGAGACATGACACCCCACAGCTCCCACAATTGTACAGCAGAGATGGGTGCAAATACCCAGATTGACAAGGATGTTTGAAATGGCACAGGGGAGAGGAACCTGAACACCATGATGGCAGTAGGTGAGGCTTTCTGAAAGGAGGGATGCTTAAACTCTAATAGTCATAAAGAATTGTCTGGGGCAAAAGTAAGGGTGATGAAAAGGTGCTGATGCTAGGTGAGGTGAGATAGTAGGGCTCCTGTTGGCCAGTAGTCAAAGGTAAGTTGAAACCACGGAGTGGGACTTTGGAGTGAATTTGAGAATGGTGAGATTGACCAAGACTCATTGGCCATTGACCAATACTCATCCACCCACAATACATACAGAGCTCCCAGGCACCTCTGTGGCTTGTGTTACAACTATTTGCCCCAGTTGTAAGGTGTCAACCCACCTCTCAAATCCATCTCTACATGTTGCCTTCGGCAATTCTGGTTTTACAGTCTACCTTAGCACATGGCTCAAGGCCGTTATTAGTATAACCAACCTGAAATAGTTTGATTTTGGATATGTCACAATATCTCCCGTGGGCTTGATTTTCCAATTACACCTTTATTTAAAAATTGGTCTCTTCCACATGTTACATGAAAGCAGAGCTGGTCAGTCAGTTCACCCAGGTGTAAATCATTTGTTTACCCATAGAAAAGGATCTGGTCTGACTTTTACTCACAAAGTTCTAAGAAAAATAATGTGTAAGTCCTTACAGTTATTCCAGTCTGGCATATCTCAACCTATAGCCTTCTATTAATTTTCTCTATATGTATAATATATTCCTATAGAGAATTAGGCATTTAAAGGAAAAGACAGCCTTAAAATAAATTTTAAAGATACACCTGAACTTTCTTCCTCCTTAGACCATTTCTGAGGATTTTGATTAGTTCACTTCTCCACCAGCCCTCCCTTTTTAAAAAACTGAATCACCATGAGATACGCAGATACAATGTTGTTCACGATTGGGTTTTAGTCATACACTGTTCCAACACCCATTCCTTCACCATGTACATTTCCCACACCAACACCCCCAGTTTCCCTCCTGCCAACCACCTCTCCCCATTGCCACCTTGCAAGCCTCTCTCTATAGCCTGCACTCCCCTGTCCCATGCTCTCTTGCTTACTTATTTTTAATTTACATGAGGAACTTAAACTGGGCTCCTTTGGATGACAATAAATGCATATTGTTTGGATCCAACAATGTTTCGATGAGTTGTTAACATGTCTAAGTCCAGAAATTTAGAGAGTTCATGTAAAAACCTGACTTCATAAAAAAAATTAAATTGGAAGGGGAGGACAGGTACAGAGTTATCTTCCTCATATAGTGTGCATAAAGAAGCCTAGTAAGGAAACAACAAATCCGCACAGGCAACAGAATCTGAGAAGTGGCCTTTGAGAGGAAGTATATCACTGTAAGGGGGGCGGGGGAAGAGGAACTACGAAAATAGGAGGGAGGTGCGAAGACACATGAGTAGTAGTAGAAGGAAAGCTGATATTCTGGTGAACAGTGTGGTGTTGGAATATTTTCTGCATGAAACCCTGCCATGATCAATATTGTAAATCATGGTGGCTAAAATTAAATTAAATTTAAAAAAACCCCAAAGGGACTTGATCTAAGTATCACTGTATCACTGTCATCCCATTGCTCATCAATTTGCTCGAGTGGGCACCAGTAACATCTCCATTGTGATACGTGTTGTTACTGTTTTTGGCATATAGAATATGCCACACGTAGCTTGCCAGGCTCAGTCGTGTGGGCGAGATACTCTCGGTAGCTTGCCAGGCTCTCCGAGAGGGGCGGAGGAATCGAACCCGGGTCGGCCGCGTGCAAGGCGAATGCCCTACCTGCTGCACTATCGCTCCAGCCCCTCGATCCAAGTATAAAATAAAATTTGATACCATATACTTTAGATCCCAGAGTAGAAAATATATATACATTAGTGAGAATAGGCATTTTATTATATTGTATTAAATGATTTAAATTTTCTTATTTACATGGGTCCTAATCACATAGCAATCACAAACTGGCTCTTACTGAGTTATTTTCTGAGCATTCTATCTGCCAGTTGTTCAAGTTTTGTTGGAATAAGCAAAATAAAGTAAATTTCTTATGTTCCCAATGGAGCAGGTTTGGATTGGGAGGGAGGCTGGGGACATTGGTGGAGGGAAGGTCACAAGGGGGTGTTAGAACACTAAATGGTTGAAACAACTGTATCATGAATAACTTTGTAAATCACAGTATTTTTGTTAAAAATTAATTTTATAAAATCAAAGAGGCTTGAAAGATAGCTTAGAGGGCTGGTGCACATGGTTTTTTATGGGCTAGGTCTGAGTTTTGGCTATAGCCCTGAGTCTCCATCCTACTGACATTGCACCTTGACACCGCCAGTTCTGTTGGTTCAGACCAGCATCTCAGAAGTTAGAATGGAAACTGAAGTCCCTTACAATAGGCTAAATGTCACCTGGAGTGGCCCTAAGTCCGCGCTGTGCATGGCTAAAGAGGTCCAACAAGATAAAAAAAATTCAGACAGGGGCCTCAGAGATAGGACAGTAGGCACAGTGTTTGCCTTGCACAAGTCAAGCCTGGTTTGATCCTTGGCACTCCATCTGCTCTCCTGATCACTTCCAGGAGTGACTCCTTAGCACAGAGCCAGAAGTTGCTTCTGAGCATGGCTGGGTGTGACCAAAAGCCCCCTCGCCCAAATAAGATTAAATTAAAATTAGGATTCTGATGCCACTAGCTTACAGAAAGAGACATTGAGGGATTCAGCTCTGCTTCTCAGAGTTTCGGGGTCCATATCAGTCACTAAACTCTCCTGCCTGGCACCTAAAACATCACCTTTTATAATGCCCTGACCCCAGGACAAATGACAGATTTGTTTTGATTTCCCCCAATAAAAAATGAGAGTGACACTTAGGTCCCCCACAAAAATCTGTGAACAGATGCTAGCAGCAGCTGTATTCACTACTACCCAAATGGTAGCCACCAAGATGACCTTCAGTAATGGATGCACTGTTTTCTTTTTTTGTCTAAGTCCACTTAAACAAAATATATTTAAGTGCATACACAAATAGTTTTTGTATTCACTCACCAACCAGCATTACAAAGAAAGACCAGGAGGAAATGAAGGTTCAGATGTCTAAGTGAAGGAGCCAGACCTTAACAGGTAGCCAATTCCAGTGACATTGCATAGTTCCAGTGACAGAACAATTTCTTCTTTTTTAATTTAATTTAATTAATTAATTTATTTTTGTTTTTGTCTTTTTTAATTAGTGAATCACTGTGAGATAAAGTTACAGACTTACAAATTTTCATGCTTGCGTTTCAGTCATACAATGATCGAGTACCCATCCCCCCACCAGTGCCCATTTTTCACCACCAATGGTCCCAGCATCTCTCCCACCACCCTCACCCTGTCCATTTCACTCCAGCCCGCCTCTGTGGCAGGGAATTCCCTTTTGCTCTCTCTCTTTTTGGATGTTGTGGTTTGCTACAGAGGTATTAAGTAGGCATCAAGTTCAGTCTGTAGTCTATTTTCAGCCTATCCCTAGTGGGCCCGCCTAGCACCCTTTGCTTGATGATCCCTTCTCTATCAAAGCTACTTCTTCACCTGTCATGTGAGACCAGATTCCAAGATGTGGAGTAATTCTCCTGGCACTTATCTCTACTATTCTTGGGTGCTAGTCTCCCATTCTGTTACTTTATATTCCACAAATGAGTACAATCTTTCTATGTCTGCTCCTGTCTTTCTGAGTCATTTCACTTAATATGATGCTTTCCATGTTGATCCACCTATATGCGAATTTCATGACTTCATTTTTGACAGAACAATTTCTTTTCTTTCCTCCCTTGGTTGTTAAGCATCCGGGGCTCATATACTGGGTGTAGTGACTCCTTCAACCCCAACACTCAAAGTGTTAGGGGTCACACTTATGGCCTCATGCTTTCAGGATAGGGGAGGATTCAGCCCTGATATAACATTCTAGAAAAGACCAAAACTATGGAAATGGAATGAAGAATAATTGATAATTATAAGATGGAATGTAGTCAGGTTTAATAAATAGGAAGACCACAGATAATTTTAAGGGCTGGGAGAGTAATGTGTGTGATATTCTAATGATGGTTATATGTCTCAATACACTCATCCAAACCCATCAAATGGGCAACACCCAAAGTGAACCTCCATGCAAATTATGGGCTCTGGGTATTTATGATGAGTCAGTATTAATTTAATTACTATAACATATAGAGCACACTTATGTTTGATATGAAAAACTTGTAACAATATAAAAAAAGTTTGTATTATATTGTACTTTTTGTGTTTTGTTATTGGGCCACACATACTTAGGGATTCCTTCTGGCTCTATATACAAGGATCACTCCTAGTGGTTCCCAGGTCTAGGTGATTCCTTCTGGCTCTCAGGAAATACTCCTTGTGGATCTTATAGGGTATACTGGGGATCAAATTTGGGTTAGCTGATGCATGGCAAGTGTCTAAAACTCTGTACTATCTCTCCAGGTCTATATTGTACATTTTTAAAAAACCATAAATCTAACTATGCATCATTTCACAGGTTCTGTGTGAGGACAGAGGGACTATTGGTAGTTCTATGCTTTCAATTGCACTAAAAAAGCTTTAAAGAAATGAGAAGACCAGAGAGGGGTGGTGCCAATCAGCATATGCAAAGCATAACTCACAACACATGGGTTCAGAGGTTTTTTTTTTTTTTTTGCTTCTTGGGTCACACCCGACGCATAGGAGTTAACTCCTGGCTCGCACTCAGGAATAACTCCTGGCGGTGCTTGGGGGACCATGTGGGATGCTGGAATCAAACCCCAGACGGCCACGTGCAGGGCAAACGCCCTACCCGCTGTGCTATTGCTCCAGCCCGAGTTGAGAAGTTTTAGTAGAACACATGGACTTAGTATGGAAAAGAGGAAGCCTTTACTGACTCTATTAGCCTAGTAAGATAATACATTTTGGGGCAATTTTACTTATAAAGGGAAAAGAGGAGAACAGCAGAGTTTGCTCTTAAGTGTAACTTTTCAAATAAAAGATCACCCAGGAGTTTGACTTCCATGACCTTATTTCCTCTTTTTTACTTCTGGGGTTCTACGGGGTAGTGGTGGGGGAGAAACTATGAGCAATATAAAAATAGGATCTCTCTAGAAGCCAAGAAATCACCTTTGGGTTTGTTTTTTTTTCTCATCCTTGTCTGTGGGGGATGGGAAATTTCCGGAGCACCTACTTTCCGGAGCTTGGTTGAAAGTGCGAAGTTTTTCCTGGTGTTAATTATTAATGTGACCTGTTTATGTACCAGTGATCCGGCTAACCATTAATATCTGTTTACTCATTGATGACCTTTGCAATTCCGTACCTCTCTCCTGGCTGTAAATGTCAAATTTTTCCCCCCTCTCTTCTTCCTTTTGTACATGCAATGTTTTCTTCATATCTATGATTACCTGAAGCGACTCCTTCACAAGTCAAATAATATCAGGTAACACAAATACCATCGTTACGTATGAGAAGGAAGACCTGTGCTATTATTGTTTTCAGAGGATTAAGACACAGAACTTTCCTTTTTGGAATGAGGAAGAGATGGCAATGCAAAGAATGGGAGGGGAGGGACAATAATTGTAGCGAGAAAACCAAGGATTTGGAACCAACCCAGGGCAATGGGACCCAAGTTCCCATTTTTCAAAATGTTAGTGTTAAGTACTTAGGAGAAAGCCTACAGGATTTCTCTTTAGTTGCCCCATCATTTTATGTTAACCCCCAAACTAGTGAGACATTATCATTTCACTCAACTGTAGTGGCTCAAGCTCAGATGAAGTCACACAACTGAGTTCAGGCTGTAAAGGTTGACCTTAAATTTTACCCATCACTGGAACTTATGCAGATTTGACTAATTTTAATTGAATTTGCCTGATTTAAACAGACACTAGCCAACCAGGAAATGTTTCCACCCCCAAATATTGAAAGAAAGAAGAGCTGTTTCTCAGCAACTAAACCCAGGAAGATCTTGCTGAAGTAGATTTCCAGGTGACCAGAACAGATCTATTTTTATTTTCCTTCTTCTTCTTGCTCCATTAATATGCTGGCAGGAGATGGACCCATGAACATATTATTTTTGCATAACAATAAAACTCAAGAGTTTCCCTGTTCTTTATTGAAATATTTTCAAATATTAATATCACCCTGTTATAAGTAACAATTATGGCTTTCACAGAGATTAAAGTTTTGTGATATGCCATTGGTCTACACTCACATTTTTCTTGGTCATGTTCTAAGTTAGTCAAATTAGGGTTTTTTAAAAAATCTTTCTTCCAGATACAGCCCCCCAAACTTCCTGTGACTTGATTTGGTGTTGAATTCATCATATAGAATTAAAAATGGAAAATAGAAAGCAATGTGTCACTATTGGTAATTTTTATTTTATTTTATTTTTTTTGCTTTTTGGGTCACACCCAGCGATGCTCAGGGGTTACTCCTGGCTTTGCACTCAGGAATTGCTCCTGGCAGTGCTCGGGGGACCATATGGGATGCCGGGGACTGAACCCGGGTCGGCCGCGTGCAAGGCAAACGCCCTACCCGCTGTGCTATCACTCCGGCCCCTATTAGTAATTTTTAAAGGGCCGGGAACTTGGGAGGTGATAAATATTCTAGAATCATGTTTCACACCCAGGTCATTCGTTGGAGATCAGTGGCAGTCAGTCCCATGAAAGGATTTCCTTGTACTATGTAATATGCATTTGCTTCCAGCATGTTGGATGTGATACAGTACTTTGTACACATAAATGCCTCTCAAGTTTTCTCAGCTAAATGATCCTTCAACTTGCCTTCCCTAGTGAGCTTAGTAATAAATAGAGATATGGACTGGGCGTGGAATGCTCTGACTTCATCAGCTCTTGTGTTTGGGAAGAAACAAGTGGACTCAATCATGTGCGGGCTGTAAAACCCAGTCTTGATGCAGAAACACAAGGTCTGGCATTATAGGCAAAGTTTTGCAGCCAGAGCTGAAAGAAATCCAGTCAGGGTTAATTTGGTAACTTCATGTCAGTTCTATTTCTCAAAGAGGGTGGGGGTGATGAGGGGTGGGAATAATCCCAAAGTACATCATATTTCTAGGAGAATGGAACATCTGTTACGGAAATGTGAAATTACAGACACATAGAACAGTGGAGTTTGTTCCTGAACCCACAGCCTGCGTGTGTTTTGCTTTGCTCTGGGAACTCAGGAGAGTATTTTCCCAAGACTCCTCTTGAGCAAGCAAGTCTGTACCGTGTTCTTTCCCTCTGCAATGCAGAGCAGTGATTCCTTCACAACCTCTGGGTTCGTGCATGTCGGTGCTTCTTAATCGCTTGCAGATCTCAAGCTGGCTATCAAAAGCAGAGGCTTTGAGCTTTACCAATCAAAAATCTCACACTGACATTTCCTCTTTGTGTCACAGGGAGGCCGGGCTTAATTGACACATGGAAAGTTTCCCTTACACGTCTTAGGCCAGGCAACATTGGAAATTTGGGTTTATGGAATGTGCCGGCAGCTCTGTGTTGTGTTGGCCTCTCTGCTGTGGGCTTGGTCTGAGGCCCGGTATGATGCAAATGACACGGAGCTCACAGACTCTCCAATTAGCTGCTGGAGTTGGTTCAGGAGTGAGCTCCTAGCCCCGGGAACTTTGCAGAAGGAAGGGAAAATGAGGTGGGGGTGAGGGGACAGGGAGGCTCTGAGCTCACTTCCCAGTGTGAGGCAGAGGTTACGGGTGTTTGTAAAGATCTGGATCATTAACTTCGGCAGGAAACCCGCCTTCCCACCCTGCCATTTCCCCAATGTGGGCCCACAGGGGTGCTGGGATTTATCCCCTTTATAGCTCTGACCACATCATGTTGAAAAAATGTCCTCAGGAGTTTGTTCTTCAGCTTGACCGTAAAATCCCTGGAGGGTGGGGAAGCCGGTGTGCTTCGTGCTTAGGCTGTGCTCCCCAAAGATAGCCCAGGCAGCTGGTGAGGCTGTAAGATTAAGTATCAATGAAAATGACGATGAAGACTGTGACAACAACAGCGGCAGTGACAAGAACCAATGCTGCTGAGTCTTGTCTTGACAACAGGTGGGAAAGTCTCAGCCAGGTTGATTGAAGTGTTCAGTGAGGCCCTGGGTTTGATCCCCAGCCTTGGGAAAGAACCAAATGGTGGGACTGTTAGGCACAGCCTGAGCTGGAATTGAGGTTCCATAATATGAACCATTATGGACGGGTCCCCTCAAGTTGAGGGGATGGGTCCCCTCAAGTTGCCATCATTCTGATCTGCATGAACCTCTTGATTCATGATCCCTGAATGATAACTTTTTCTGTGATCCTGGGTGCTTAGATGTGGGAATCTATGGTGGAGTGCTTGCTGAGCTGGTGGACAGGTCTTTGGAGCCTTATTATCTATTTTGTCTTAAAGCTCCCCTTGTTCAGGGGCCCAGCCATAGCTAGGGGTCCAAGGCCTTCTAATGCCCTGGATACTTGACCTTCACCTCCTTCCCTTCTATCCACATCAATCTCTTGCCTTAACTTCCTCTCTCTCTTCTTCTCTCTCTCTCTCTCTCTCTCTCTCTCTCTCTCTCTCTCTCTGTGTGTGTGTCTCTCTCTCTCTTCCCTCAATGGCCCCAGACTCTTTCTTTTTACTTCTTCCTGGCATGATCTCTCTGACTGGGGCAGTGGAACCAAAGGCAGGTGTCTTAACTTTCACCCCTTGGCACCCACTCTCCAGAGCACCCTGAAGTCTGGCTCCCTTGGTTGAGCAAAGAGCTGGCTCACATTGAGATGAAAACACAAATGTATGTATCTGATCCTGTGCCCGCTGACTGTCTAATCAGGAAGGCCGGGGAATGTGGGTATAGTGCCAGGAGTTTGCAGGCGCTGGAACAGAGACTGGAGCAGAAGGAGGCAGATCCTTCACAGCCCGCACTTTCTCCCCTGGGATCTCATTTACAGTAGAGGGTGCAGGAAGAGCAGGATCAGAGAGAAGCCAAGGGTCTCAGGAAGAGGAAAGCACCAGTGGCAGAAAAGGCTCTTGGCAGATGATGGTAGAGAGGTAAACAGAAATCCCAGCATACTTGGAGCCAGGAACCTCTTGTACTAGAACTGGATGCCCAGGATGGTACTATCAGCTCCCCCAGCTTCTTCAGCGGATATTCTCCCACTGAATTTCCCCAATATCCCTTATAACATGAGAAATAGGAGATAATAGTTAAGTGGCTTCATCTCAATTTGCTCTAGTGGCTAAGGACTTCAGCCACATTCCAAAGAATTTGAGGCCCATTTCCAACCAGACTCCCCAACAACAGATCCTTGATCGGATCAACAAGAAATGTTCCCCAATTCTTCAGTTTGGCAAGTAAGAGGAGATGTAGAGTGTCAGCTAACAGTCTCTAGAACTAGAAGAATAAACCACCAGAAGCTGAGCAAGAATACAACCCTGTAATGTTGGTCAGATGGGCCCTGAGTCTTATGGCTATTGTCTAGTTGCAGATAGTGGGGTTTAAAGAGATCGGGCCAAGAGATTGGAAGCAGAGTTCAAGACTCAGTGCTTCCAATGCAGGGCTAATATTGGGTTGATAGGCAATATCTCTCAGAGCTTAGTCAGAGGAGGGCAGCGAGCAAGCAATTCACAGGACCCCCTGTAGGCTTGTGAGCTCACTCAGAAGACACAGGGAAGGTCAAAGTGAAACGAATTTTGCAGGGGGAAAGAAAGGGTTTTTTTTCTGGTGGGTCTCAGCCTAAGTCTTGGGTTTGATAGGGAGGTATTATTCAGCAGTAGGAAATCAACATGGCGGAGGGAAGGTCATGAGAAACCCAGCAGGGTCAGGTGCTGGGAGTGGGAAGCAAAGGCCAGTGGGGGAGAGAGGATGTCAAAGTGGTGTCTAAGCACTGAGCCCTTGGCACGTAATCCAGAGAGGAAAAAGATGCGAAGGAAAGGAGGAAGTGAAAAGGGAAGAGAGTGGAGAAGAACATCACATGTGGGTAGTGGGGGAGGTTGTCCCCATAAATGAGAGGTGTCACCTAGAATTGGGACAAAACAGATGTCTCTGTCAAAAGAACATCAAGTTTGGGGTAGGACAGGAAGCACCTGTGGAGAGAGGGCTGTGGGAGCCTTGCCTAAACTAGAAAATTCATGCTGGTAGCTGGACATTGTTGGGATGAGAAAGGACATTTGCATCAGTATTCCCAGCCAAAAAAACAAAGTGTGTGTGGGGGGGGGCAGGGGTATGAGAAAAGGAAAACCAAATCAAAACAAAACAGAAAGAACAAAAATAAATCTAGTGGATATTTTTTTTTGAGAATTCTCTAGAATTATAATAGAAATGTAGAAGTATGAAATCTTAGACTGCTATTTGGAAACCATTTGTCTGCTAATAGTCCCTTATTTCATTAATTTATTTACAAGTAACTTTATTCTTTCCTGTGGATGGCAATAATGCTTAGAGTTGTGATCTGAAATATTCAACAATCACATAACCTGAATATGGTCACATTTCTTTACTCAGTAACTAATTTTATTGTTGTTGTTGTTTTGTTTGGGGTGCCATACCCGCAGTGGGCAGGGCTGAGTCCTGGATCTGCACTCAGGATTTAGTCCTGGTGAACTTAGGAGAGCATATGGGATACCAGGGATCAAGCATGCCGGTCAGCAATGTTTTTTTTGCAAGGCAAATATCTTAAATATCTTTACCTACTGTACTATTCCTCCGGCCCTATGTCTCAGTAACTATTAAAATAGGTCTACTAAGTACAGTAAGCCCAATTGCATAAATATGTACAAATTTTTATGTTCAGGGACTATCTTAAAATTTTTTGGAGGGGGGAACTGCATCTAATGATGCTCAGGGAATACTCCTGGCTCTGTTCTTGGGGCTCATTTCTACCTGTGCTCAGGAGATAGAAGTGGCTTGAGAGATTGAACTGGTATTAACTGCATGCAAGCCAAGTGCCTTCAACTGTCTGTTATCTCTCTGGGACCATCTCGAATGCTTTGTGAAACTAAATATTTATTTGTAGTTTAATTTACTCCATTTGTTTATTGTTTTATTGCTATTTTTTTGAAATTTAGGTAATGCAGTTACTATAGTGTTAACTTCTAGGGTCTTGACTACAGTTGCTGTACCTTTATCACCACTGAAGTTCCCAGGAACCTCCACCCCTGTCACTATGACACCCACCCCTTCCTTCCTGCCTTTCCATTGCTTGGTAATCTCAGTCTGAAGTCAAAGGTCTAGGGTTTGTCATCACTTGGTACTGTTTATTTGCTTGTTTATGAGTTTAAGTTTTGTGGGTTTTTTTTTTTGCATCCCAAGCTGTTTTCAGGACTCAGGTATACTTGGTTAATCAGGACAATTGTTCAATGCAAGAGCCCAAGGATACAGCGTGATTCCCAATTTCCTGGGTCAGCCCAGCAATGCCTGGGGGTCTCAAGGGCTACACTAATGACTGGGGACCAGATGGTGCTAGGATCAAACTGGAGTCAGCCATATGCAGATAGATACATATATTAACTTCTGGACTATCTCTCTGAGTCAGTGTCCTTTAATCCTATCCTCCCCAATTATGGCACCATTTGAGTTTTTTGGGAGCGTGGGAGTCAGTTGGCAGCACACCCAGAAGTACTCAGGGATTATTGCTGGCTCTGCACTCAGGACTTATTTCTGGTGGGCTCAGGGGACCATATGGGATGCCCAGGATCGAACCTTGGTTGGCCGTGTGCAAGGAAAGAAACTTACCCTCTGTATTATCTCTTTGCTTTTGAGTTTTGAATGGAGATTAATTATTCTTTCCATCTGACTGCTTTCAGGTGCCTGTTTATAATCTCTTTTAAGGTGCAAGCTAGAAGTCCAACCTCTGGATGAGTATTGCCCGAGTTCCAGGGATTTTGTCTGTTGCTGTAGAGTCTCTTCCAGGAGAGAATATCCAAGTTCTGCTCCCCAATGTATTCACAACTATTTTGACTGCCCTAGGGATTTCACTTTCTTTCTTCTTTAGTTCCCAGCTCCATTCAGAAAGCAGAATTTTCCAGCTAATTGACCCCCAAATAGTTGAAGCATGATTGTGTTATTGCTACTAATATTGGCATTGCATAAAAGCAACAGAATCAGCCGACAGATTATACACTGCCTAGGCCCTTTAAAGAAACACTTAATCCAGAGATTAAGCTGCATATTTTGAAGACTTTAAATGTTTTTTTTTTTTGTATCATGCATACATGTTCATCTGACTGGTGAGAATAGTGTCTGTGAAATGTGACAGTCAACCGTACTATGAGAAACTTAGAATAACCTATGGATGAGGTTGCAAAGGCCAGAATCAGCCTAATTCAATCCTTTTTTTTTTTTAAATAACTTTAAAAATATTTTAATTGAATCACAGTAAGATACACAGTTACAAGATTGCTCATGATTGGGTTTTAGTCATACAATGTTCCATCATCTGATCCTTCACCAATGTACATTTCCCACCACTATGTCCCCTTATTGTCCTACTGGTCCCTTCTCCATCCTAACTGACCTCTGCCCCCACCCCCCAACACACACACAAACACACACACACACACACACACACACACACACACACACTTGTGGCAAGCTTCCAGCCACTGACCAATCCTGCTGGCCCCTATTTTTCCTCATCTTGGTTATTTCTTCTTTCCACAGTTCCAACTGCCAAGAGCATAAACTTATTTACTTGTGGAATTTATAGTTTTCTAATAGTGAGTATGATGGAGGTGTCTGACTGGAGGATGTTTCTGTGTTTTCATTTTAGGATTTTATTTTGCTGGGGCCTCCCAAAGGGTGTGAGGCCAAGAAATTATTCTCTGTGAGCCTTGCTCAGCTAGACAGAGGGTCAGTGCTTGGGCCTGGTGCTACCCAGGCTTGGTGGTACTGGAAATTCCCTGTGCCCGAACGGGGCAATGCTCAGAGGGCTATATGGTGCCAGGGATAAAACTTGAGTCCTTGCACATGCATGCAAGAATCTGCTGAACTATCTGCTCAGTCCTTTATGTTTCTTGTTAGAACAAACTGCAGGCCCAGAATTTAAACAGCGCAGAAATTAAAGTGAGCCTCTTGCCAGAATATTAGTCTGTCATCAAAGAAATAATTCTCGGTGGTTATACCTAAGATATCTCTTTAGTCAGCCTATGAAACTAACAGTGGCAATAATCAGCCAGCTAAACAGTTGCATTAAAGGGAAATGAAAGTTTTCATTAAACTATTTTCCAGGTGAAGCAAAATAATTGTGTCACTGGTGCTATATGTTGAGTATTTTGCTTCCTACTGTGCATTACTTTTGGTGCTAGGAATAAGAAAGTAGAGAGACTTAGATAATAAGCACCCATAATAGCACTGTTTTGGGGTCACCGTAAACAAATCATTCTGTATCACCTAAATCTTGCCTCTGCTCCCCTCAATCAATCAATCGTGCTGCCTTTTTGATGCAATTCAAATAAATTGCAGCACCCCTAACGTCACATTCACTAGAGCTCACTATAGGTTGACAAGAGAATTTTTGGAGAGACATAGTGTCATTTACAAATTATAAAACTACCTTTAGTTTTTTGTCTTGTTTTGTTTGGGGGAGGGGTGCATCTGACAGCACCCAGGGTTAATTCCTGGCTCTGCATTCAGGGATCATTCCTGGAGGGGCTCAGGGTACCACATGGACTGCTGGGGTTTGAACTGGGTTGACTGTGTGGAAGCCAGTGCTTTACCTGCTGTATTATTTCTTTTTTATTGATGGAATTGTGGCTTTATTGGGGCAAATGTAATCGCTATTACAAATGATTACATTCTTTAAAAAAAATTTATTTTATTCTTTAATTAGTGAATCACCATGAGGGTACAGATACAGATTCACACATTTTCGAGCTTGTTTTTCCCTCATACAATGTTCGCAAACACATCCCTCCACCAGTGCCCATTCTCCACCACCAATAAACCTAGTATCCCTCTCACCCCCCAATCCCATCTTCCCCCCACCCTACCTGCTGTATTATTACTCTGGCCCTTTTTAGCTTTATTTTGGCTAATGTCTACAACTGTTTGATCGAAATGACTAACAAGATCTGGAATATCTTCCATATCCCTGATAATTTCTCTCTGTTGCTCCCTGTACTGACACCCTAGATACAACCATTGTTCAGAGAATTTTATTTCACCACACATTAGTTTGACTGGTCGCAAAATTTCATGCACATACAATCATCACATAAAAGTGCTCTACCGGGACTGGGCGGTGAGTGGGTGTGGCTCAAAGGACTGGAGCCAAAAGCTTTAGATGTAGGGCACCACATGACCCTCCCTAGCACCTTGAGGACAGACCACTGGCTCCAATATGCTTGGAGGTGCTCTCTTACCAAACTGAAACTGTTGCTTTGCTTTGTATACTTTATTTTTGGTTTTTCCATTCACCATAATGGGTTGGAGTTTTACCCATGTCTGAGAAATTTGTTACTTTAACATTTTATGTTAATAAAATTTCGGTTTTGAGCCGCACTCACCGGTGTTCAGGAAATTTTCCTGGCTGTTTGTTCAAGGATCCTTATTGGTGGAGCTTGGGGGGCCATATAGGTTACCGGGGATCAAACTCAGGTCAGTCCCATGTAAGGTGAGAGCCCTTCCTGCTGTCCTACTGATCTGGCTCCATATTATTTTTATTTTTAAAATGGTTTTTAAAATTTATTTATTTATTTATTTATTTAGTGTTAAATTAGTGAATCACGATGAGGGTACAGTAACAGATTTACACATTTTCGTACTTGTGTTTCCCTCATACAATGTTCATGCACGCATCCCTCCACCAGTGTCCATATATTTTTAAAATATTAATTAATTTAAAAACCTGAGATTCTATAGTTTATAACGTAGTTTATAATAATAGCTCACACATATAATTCTCGCCTCCTGTTACTGTTCAATTTCTGTCACATTCTCTTGTAGAAAGGTAGCACTGGGTCCTACGTTTAGAGGGACACAACCCCCAAGAAGGATTTCCCAAATCCTTCTGGGGGATGAAGGAGGAGGATTTGAGATGCCAACCATAAGAATGCTGCCCTTTAAGAAGGGAATTGAGGGGGCTAGAGTGATAGCACAGCGGGTAAGGTGTTTACCTTGCACGTGGCCAACCCGGGTTCAATCCCCAGCATCCCATATGGTCCCCTGAGCACCATCAGTAGTTCCTGAGCGCAAAGCCAGGAGTGTGACCCAAAAAGCAAAAAAAAAAAAAAAAGAAGGGAATTGAAAATTACCATCACATATTTCCAGTAAGTATTGCTGGGCAGAGGCCAGACAATCAATAGTCTTGAGTCTGGTGTGGTAGAACAATGGGTAAGGTGCTTGTCTTCTATGCTGCTGACCAGGGTTCAATCCCTGAGCCCTCTGAGTGTGATCCTTGAGCTCAGAGCCAGGAGTAACTCCCGAGTAATGGGTGTGACCCCAAAAACAAACAAAAAAGGAATTACCAATCCTTTTGACTTTGAGAGACCTTCTGTTCTTTCCTTCCCCCTTGCATTGAAATAAAAAATCAGAGACAGTATGTAAATGAAGCAGTAAGTTTCTGTTTCTATGAAACCTTTTAGACATCAATATTGAAAACGTACATGATTTTCCTGTGTCTAAAAAACTGTCTTGCTCTCTTGATTATTTTTCAACCATTTGAGAGTCTGAGATCCATTCAGAGCTCAGAATGCCTACAGAAATGTGGGGGTAGTTTACCAGTCCCTGATGGATTGCCAAACCTAGACAGGAAAGCTTCCTGTTCTGTTTAGGACTAGGTGTTCATATAGGGGCTGAAGGAAGGAGAGGTGGCTCAGAAAAATGAATGCTCTTTCTATTAAGTGGTGTTGAAATGGACTCTGCTTCCTTGTGTCTGTCCTCTGTCCCCACTGGCAGTGTGGTGTTAATGGGCTGGTCTGTTTAGTTCAGTTTCACAGCAATTCTCTCTCTTGTTGTGTGACCTCACACTAGTTACTTAACCTCTTCCTGTTTCCATTGATCTGTGTCTAAAATGGAAGGCATTGTAAAGACCCAATAATTTAGCATTTAAAAAGCCTAAGAATGGTGCTGATTTACAATCAAGACTCAACAACATAGTACCAGACCTGCTACTTGGTAGATGAGAAACAAATGTTTGTCATTAGAACCACTAGTGTCCTCATCCATGTATGGTTGCAACAGTTGTTATCATGGATTCAGTACATGTGAGGATTTTGCTGAAAGAATTCCTATTTTGAGTGGGATATTGAGCTAATAGATGCTTTTTTTTTTCTTTTTGGGTCACACCCGGTGATGCACAGGGGTTACTCCTGGCTCTGCACTCAGGAATTACCCCTGGCGGTGCTCAGGGGACCATATGGGATGCTGGGATTTGAACCCGGGTCGGCCGCGTGCAAGGCAAACGCCCTACCCGCTGTGCTATCTCTCCAGCCCCTAATAGATGCTTTTTTTTTGGTTCTAATTATCAGCATTGTTTTCAATTTGGTGCCTTGACACTTCAACCCTGAAACTCAACTGTTGCTGAAACACAAAAAAACTATGGTGGGTTTTTTTTAAAAATTCATTTATACTGGGGTTTCTACACAATAAAGTAAAGGAGTATTTTGTTTCTACTTATTCTTCTTCGATATTCTATCCTGGACTAATTCTCAGGATTGTTCTAATGACCCTAAGGACTTATGTAGGTACTAACTTGTAAGAAGGCTACTTAGTTTTTATTTTAGAACCACACCTGGTGTTTGGTGCTCAGGGCTTACTCCTACCTCAGTGCTCAGAGATCATTTCTGGTGGGGCTCACCATATGTGGTGTCAGAGCTTGAACATGAGTCAGCCACATGCAAGGCCTACTCACTGTACCATCACTCCAGAGCTAATTTTTAAGTGACAGGTCTGTTTTGCTTTGTTGAAAGCTCTGAGTCACAAACAGCTCATCAGGTAAGGATATGTTTCTTCCCTTGAGCTGTTTTTACCTATTAGGTGATGCAGAATAAATGGTTTTACAAAATGGCATCTGGGGGTTCACATGATACTCTGTGATTGTGCTCCAAGCCACATTTGTTGCCTCTGGTGAAGAGCACAGAAATGAAATCAGTTGAACATGGCGGTCTCCATTTGGACTACCTTCCTCCCTAGTTTTAAGGCGTACCCTCTGTCATTGTCTCTGCTGACTTGATCTTGGACATTTGTATTCTCAAGTTTGCTTATCTTGACTGGTATCTGATAACTTTGTATTTTCTCCCCTCTGTTGTTAGCTGGCTGGAATTATGGTACCTCGGAGTGATAAGGCACCATGTGATGTCACAAAAGAGCACTGAAGAGAACTGTGGAGTTATCAATGACAACATTTCTAATTATTTTTAGATGAAGAAAGCAAGATTCAGGCAAGGTAGAATCTAAGACTTTTTCTGTTTTTTTTTTCTAGTTGTCTTTTTATTAAAGTATGTTGATCTTTGTCTACAAGCAAGATTTGATATGAGCATGATTACATTGGCAGGAAAGACAGACAGACATGCGTCCTATAGTCATCCTTGAAGTAGAGTGCTTGCACAATATTTCCCCAGAAATATGCGGCCATAACTGGCATAATTTTGTCTATTATGTTGGATAGTCTCAGATGACTTCAGGGAATATTAAATATTAAAACCAAATCTATTTTTTAAACTGTTTGGAGATGTCTTTATTATTTCATATACTGGAATTTCAAAATGTGGCAATGGTCTCCTTCTTTCTGTAACTCTGGAAAGCTTTGCTAATGAGAAAATAAAACCACAGTATTTAAATGGATACGGGCATGTGAACAGATCGTTACAGGAAGGAAAAAAATAACAGAAAGGAATAATGCCAGCACATGGGAATGAAGAGAATTGGTGGATTATAGCCAGGCCCAAAAAAGTTAAGGCAGAGAGGAACATGGAAATCTTTTCTAGTCTTTGGACAAAGGAGATAGGGAATACCTCCTATAACTCTCCCCATTTGCATATCATTCAATAAAAATTCCTCAGTCATCTTATATGATTTCTCAAACATGGAAGATTTGAATTGGTGCTCTTTTCTACCTTGATAGTTAAGGGCACAAGAAGTTCTAAGGCTGCAACTAAATGATGTCTTAAGACTTAATCATTGTACGCTTGATCACCTCTGAGCCAACTCTGAGCTTCAGGGTGTTGTAACTATTGCTTTCAACGCACACAGATTCTATTTCTTATGTGAAATAACTAAGAATCTAAAATAGCACATGGTCTTGAGTGAAACTGAGAGTTGATCCAGATTTGTTCGTTTATTTTGGCGGGACACCCAGTAATACTTAGGGGCTACTCGGAGCTTAGGTTGATCATGGGCATTTTTCAGGGACCATGCAGTGCCAGAAATCAGACCAGGCTTGGCTGTATGTACTTTCACCGTTGTACTATCTCTCTGACCCTGATCCAAATTTCCTTTTAAAAAATTTATGAAATCGAAAAATCATCATACGCCTTGCATCAGATAGCTATATTCAATATATAGCTTGCATCAGATAGCCTTATTCAATCTACTTAACAGGAACCTTTTTAAGGGGAATCAAGAATTCTGTTGCACAAATGGAGAGATAGAATTTGTTTATCCCATAAGTGACCTGAAGATCCCTTATGGCCATGAGAAGTACTCAGTACAGGGTCACTGAAAGGTCTGTTTAAGACAGCAAATTATTCATCTATTTTTGTCTATCAAACTCCTTCTTCACCTGCTTCAAAAAAACCCCCTAAGTCAACATGTGTGTGTATGAATATAACACACGAGGTCAAAGCTATAAAGAAAAATTAATTAAAAGAAGAAGGATTGGAATAGAACAATGGGCACTTTCTTTTATTCTCCAATAGCCATGTGCATTTTAAATACCTGTCTTTATGAAGAAGAAAGTGAGGCCAAGAGTTGGCTACCCATTTCTGTCAAGACTTCTTATGGAGACAGCAAAAGGGACCGGGTGGCATAATTTATTTCCCACCAGGGAAGAAAGATGGCTTCAAAGTTGAGCGAAAGGATTTGTTTAGAGTGGGGAGGATGGAGATTTTCTGGTCTTTACAGCGGAAACAGCCACCACCAGCAGCCTATCTTTAAGAAAAGGAATGCATGCTTAAATTGGCTCGGCTTGTCCTTAGCAGCCTGAACTCAAAAGCCACATTTTTTCCTCTCTCCGAAGCAAGTGGGAACTTGAAAAGTATGTAGCATGTCGTGAAAGGGAGTGGTGAACTTTGCCCAAGTCTGCAGTCAGTCTGAAATCTGAACCTTCACAAGTTTGGGGGAACTGCTGGATTTTCCCCCCTCTCCCTCCTTTTTCATTCCTCTTCATCCCGTGTCTTGATCTGGAAGAAGAGTCTCACTTCTAAGATAAACGGTTTTCCTCTACATACATCTGGTGCCAGCAGTAGGAAAGTACTAAAGCTAAAACCTCTATTTCTTTAGAATCTAGTTTTTCCTATCTAGAGGACATGTAGTTATTATTTTTTTGCATTCATTTTCAATTTGGTTCTCAAAATGTTTTTTTTTTTCCTTGAGATATTTATTTTTTTCCCATGGAGAGATGGATCAGTTGCTGGAAAGATTTCCCTGATATTGTTAAGGGAGAAAATCAGTGAGAACGTTCACAACGTCCAGGCTACTTGCCCTGTGATTCTTTTCACAACAGAAAGTTACTCTGTAACTTGAGCTCCGCTCGTTCCTGAAATTCTTTCACATAATTGAAGATTAATTTGATTCCCTAGATTGTTGAGGGTTGTTGACAGTGTGTGTGTATGGGGGGGGGGGTTGGTGGTGGTGACTGGGGGTGGAGGGGCTGGAAATAGATTATTCAAATCACAAAGAGGTAGGTGTACCCTCTGTCACTGTTCCATTACTGCCCGGAACTCTTTGGATTCTGCAGCCCAGTGCTCTAGCAAGCATGGTGCCAGAAGGGAGGAGCCCTGCCGAGGTTTGTCAAGCAGGTGAACCTCAGAGAAAGTGATCCCTTTGGCTAAAGCACCGTCTTCTGTCCTCAAGGTCTCCTTCAGAATCCATTAACGCCCCAAGGAGCGGACTCAAGAGCTCTGGCTTTCACGAGGGTGTAATGTAAACAATATGAAAGTCAATAGTGGGGGACATTCCAAGAAAGTATGAACACGATTGATTTATTGATGGTTGCACAATGGGAGGTTATCTTTGGTTAATTGACTCGGTAAATAGGCTCCTTGGAGGCCAGGGTTGGGGGAAAGGAGCTGGTTGGAGGAAAAGATGAGGCACCTGGATCATAATCGTTTTCAACCCTCAGCTTGCCACGGGAGAGTCCAAACACCACAGCGAGTTTCAGACAGGACAGAGCCATGCTAATTGCACGCAGAATTCAGGATCGGGGAGTGCAGAGCTTCAAGTCTAGGATTCTTATCAAACACTCACCCCCATTCCTTTCCCAGGGGGTCCCTTTTTTTTTTATTGAATCACCATGAGATATAGTTACAAAACTTTCATGTTTGAGTTTCAGTTACACAATAATGGAACATCCATCCCTCCAGCAGTGCACATTTTCCACCACCAATGTCCCCAGTATCGACCCCTCCCCACATCTCAACTCTTCCTCTGTCTCCTTGGCAGACAATTTCAGGGGGTCCCTTCTAAGCTATGCAAAGGAGATATTAGTTGGGGATTATACCCTGTGAAAATTAGCCATCTGGATAGGGAAGTTCACAGGCCAGGTGTTGGGAGGAACAGGAGATTCTGGGGGATCACTGGGGATATACTGGCAGTTCTGGGGGTTGCGTACTGTGTTAAGGTTTAGAATCAGGTTTCTTGTGTGGAAGGCACATAGTCTCGACTAGGGAGCTATTTCATTGGCCCTCCAGTCAAACACTTGTTTACCCAAAATGTCAGCTTCAGAAACATGTAAAGCTTAGCATTGTTTGGTATGATTGTGTGAGGTGGGTGGAGTAGGTGAGGGCTTGTCTACCATGGGGCTTAGGAACTTTGGGGGTCGATATCTACTGAAAGCCTCTGAGAGTAAGTGATAGAGATGGGGAAATCCGGTGTCAGTTGTTGGAGATTCTTGTCCACAAAGGCTACTAGAATGTTGTAGTGTCTCCTGGGAGGAAAGTAAAGAGAAGGTAAGGGAAGGTAAGAAAGGGGAGGGGAGGGGCTGGAGCGATAGCACAGCGGGTAGGGTGTTTGCCTTGCACGCGGCCGACCCGGGTTTAAATCCCAGCATCCCATATGGTCCCCTGAGCACCGCCAGGAGTAATTCCTGAGTGCAGAGCCAGGAGTAACCCCTGTGCTTAGTCAGGTGTGACCCAAAAAGCAAAAAAAATAAAATAAAATAAAGGGGAGGGAAGAGGAAGGGAAAAGAAAGAAAGAAAGAAAGAAAGAAAGAAAGAAAGAAAGAAAGAAAGAAAGAAAGAAAGAAAGAAAGAAAGAAAGAAAGAAAGAAAGGAAGGAAGGAAGAAAGGAAGGAAGGAAGGAAGGAAGAAAGGAAGAGGGAGGAAGGGGAGGAGGGAGAGAGGTAGGAAGGAAGGAAGGAAGGAAGGAAGGAAGGAAGGAAGGAAGGAAGGAAGGAAGGAAGGAAGGAAGGAAGGAAGAAATAGTGCACACCCTCACCACCACCGCTTTTTAAATTCCAGGCAATTCCTCGCCTTCTATCAACTGGAGGGGGATCTCTCGGATTGAGATGTGACATTTTGAACTTGTCTAGACGGATTAATTTCTGTACTTTCCAATTTTCCTCAGAGAGAGTGTCAAAGTCAAAGTCCTCACGCACTGTCTTCAACAGCATTTCAAAAATACCAACTTCTTCTTTCAAGCTGGTTTTCCCTGACTTCTTAAGATTTTTTAAAAATACAAGCCTCTCTAACCCTTGACTTTTCTCCTCTGCCAGCTCTTTTCTTGCTACTAACCCTATGGGGTCTTGAGCACAGAGCACGTTTGTATCCATCTGCACCTCTTCGAGTTTGGTCTTATCCATCAACTCTCTCCTTCCTGATTTCCTTTTGTTTCCTCCCACACCCCAGTACTGTCAATCTTTTCGAGCCTCAGGCTTGGAGCCTGTCATACTTTTGCCCCTCTTCTCCTATTCCCCTTTCAGTATATCCTCAAGTCCTCTAATTCCTGTTTCTTCCATTTCTTCCTTTTATTTATAGTTTCTATGCCCTGACTTTTGCTTCTCAATCAGATTAAATTGACTCAGGGTGGCACCTGCTACATGTTCAATGAATACCTGTTGAATGCCAGAGTGAGTCTTCACAAACCATTGGGATTTTCTTCATGACAATTGTTTCTGATGATATTCTCTTAGTATTTTGGAAGATATCATCATGGAGTTATCTCTCAAATTAAGTATAAGCTATTCTTTTCAAAATACACATTTTCCCCCCCTGCAGCTTGTAAACAACCTATACTCAATCCATAGTATAGGTTGTTTCCCCTAAACTCTTGATATAGCCCCCCCCCC
Source organism: Sorex araneus (assembly GCF_027595985.1). NCBI lineage: Eukaryota > Metazoa > Chordata > Mammalia > Eulipotyphla > Soricidae > Sorex > Sorex araneus. Next base: position 51,104,425 of record NC_073307.1, on the reverse strand, counting down.
GAAGAGCCTCTAATGCGTCACTGTTGGAAGGATGAGTAAAGAGAGACTGCTAAAGTCTCAGTCTGGGAGGAATTGAGACGTTTACTGGGCCCTCTCGAGCAGATTGATGATCAACAGGATGACAGTGATACAGTGAACCATATCTTAGCTTATATTCTTTGGTTAGAATAATCAACCATATTTCCAAGTTCAGTTTTTGCTGGGTATTTAAAGTCTCAAATATGCCTTCAAAGAAATAATTGCTCTCTTTGGACATTTATGATGTCGTAGATATTTCTGTACCTGTTTTATTTCCTCCTAGTAGCAGGTAAATACTGGGAGACAGTGAATAAATCTTTTCATGCTTGGATTCTCAATGACTCATAACTCTGATAAATACATAGACTATTATTATTATTAGTTTTGGGGCACATCTGGTGGTGCTCAGGATTACTCTTCTTTCTGCAATCAGGGATCACTCCTGGCAGGCTCTGGAGACTATTTGGGGTGCTGGGGCTCAAACCCTGGGTCAGCCATGTGCAAGGCAAGCAGCCTATCTTAGCCCTACATAGACTATTATAATTGATTATATGGATTTCTTCTTATTTATAGCATGCTGTTTTGCACTGATTGTGTATGTAGGGTTTACCATTCACTAGCCCAATTAATCGTTGGTCTCAAACCACATCATTGTTAATCATTCTTTCGTTCTTTCTTTGGGGGTCCACACTTGGAGGCGCTTCAGCGCCAGTCCTGGCTCAATGCTTGTAGATCCCTCCTGGTGCTGCTTAGGTACCAGAGAATTGAACCTGGGCATCCAGCATGGAAAGCTTAAGCCCTGTTCCTTGGAGACCTCCCTGATCCTCACCATTTTGTTCAAAGCTGTCTTTAGGCTGAACTTAGGTCAGAGAGAAAAGATACTTCATTAGGATGCCATGAGTTAGCTTTTAGGTCGTCCTGCTCCTCCTGCTCCATTGAATGTCAGGGACTTAGCTACGTGAACATTCCACTTGCTGCAATTTGAGAAGTCAACTCTGACACCATGGACAATTTTTTAGAAGCCTGCGGTCACTGGGGAAACAAAGGCACTGCTGTTTCCTCTTCTTAGTAACAATGAAGACGTCCGATTAACAGAATCTTTCGATTCTTGAAGGAGGCTTTCAGATCGGTGTGTGTTTGCATGAACACAAAGGCATCTTTTCTGAACCCTAAATGTCGACCAGGGATTAAGAAAGAGACAACCTATGAATTGGGTTGCTTTTTGGAAGAATGGCTGGCATTCTGGCCTTCGAGCTGCTTGGCATGGGAGTTCTCTGTGATTTACTCTGGACAGGCATTTCCTGGGCAAGGAATCTCTTGTGCTGAAGGAGCCTCCCTTTGGGAGGAAGAGAGGAAATGAGGAGGAGGAGCAGATGGATATTTTTTGGTTCACATTGCAGGGATCGCTTAATGAGTATAATGTTATTGCTAATGGGATTTAACCACAATACCTACCCTAACCTTGTCGCCAAAAAAAGTAGTTTACATGTTTCCTCTCTCAATACCCTCAGCCAGGTAACTATGTAGAACTCTGTTCTCCCAAGTTTTTAAACGGTAATCCTAGAATGATCTTGGCTCAGAAATAAATGAAGAACTCATGTACAGGACTCCGATTTCCTCACTGGGGTTGTAACTCAAGCAAGTATTAAGTACCAGGACACAAAACCTTCCAAGCAATGGACAACATGTCAATTGCTAAATGTTCCAATATAGAAGACCCGGAGTCTTTCTGTTCGATAAAGCTGGAGATCAAATTTGGCTAGGGAGTAAGAAAGCAAAACAATTTAACTCCTTTAAAGGCTTGCTAGTTGGGGAGGACAAAAGCTATATTTAGCTCTATGACAGCCTCTCCAGGAAGTTAAAACAACCAGACAATTAAATGGTAAAGTGCGTGCGTGCGTACATGCATGCGTGTATGTGTGTGTGTGTGTGTGTATGTGTGTGTGTGTGTGTGCACGAGTGTGCTGAAGGAGGGCAGATTTGAGCCTTAGAAAAGTATCTGTTTAGGGGCTGGAGCTATAGCATAGTGGGTAGGGCATTTGCCTTGCACTCAGACAACCCGGGTTCGATTCCCAGAATCCCATATGGTCCCCTGAGCATCGCCAGGAGTAATTCCTGAGTGCAGAGCAAGGAGTAACCCTGTGCATCGCCAGGTGTGACCAAAAAGCAGAAAAAAAAAAAGAAGACGAAAAGTATCTGTTTAGGGAAAAATAATTGTTGACATGTGACAAATATCATGTACATAAAATGTCCTATTGTTTTACAATCTGTTGTGTACCCCCAAAATTTATTATGACATGGTTGCAGGTAGGATCATGTGACTCCCTGCAGGAAAATCTTTTCTGCCTCCCAAGCACTGCCCCTGCAGGGATTAGCAGTCTTAGGAAAATCTGTGATTGTCTGAACACCTACTACGCACCCAGTGCTTTACTTCTGTCTCTCAACTAATAGGGTTTTCTTCATATTGCCATTACGTGGTTGAGATATAGCTGAATATGATTCTCTTCCCGACTCTACTTTGAGGTGTTGAGATCACCTCGATGCATTAGTGTTTCCTGGTTTAAATTTGTATGCAAGAGCAGTTTTCACCACTATCTGTTCTGAAAACCATAATACCCATAAGTAGAGAGAAAGAGGGAAATTGTCTGCCATAGGAGCAGGGGGAAGATACTTAGAAGATACATAGAAGACGGGTTGGGGGAGGGATACTGGGGACATTGGTGGTGGAAAATGTACACTGGCGGAGGGATGAATGTTCATCCTTGTATGAAGTTTCATCATTGTATGACTGAAACTCAAACATGAAAGTTTTGTAACTGTAGCTCACAGTGATTCAATAGTGATTCAGTCTGGAAAAAAAAAAGAGCAGTTTTCATTCTCAGAGGAAGGCTTGATGGCTCACCACCCCCTACCCCTCCCACATACACATTCACACAGTGTGAATGCATGTAATCTGTGTATAAATAATCCACTTTTTAAGTAGAAAGTTAGCCAGTAGCCTTACAAATGGGAATAAGAGTGACTCACTCCATTTACATTGGAATTTGCATTTAGATCTTCTCAAGCTCATTTGTGCTCCCTCTGCCCATAAAAAAAGTCCTTGTCCTTTCTCTTATCTCTGGACCCTTGGTATAGTGCTACACTCATGCCTTGCCTGACTCTGCACTCAGGGATCACTCCTGGCAGGGCTTGGAAGACCATATGTGGTACTGGGAATTCAACCTTGGTCAGCTGCATGCAAGGCTAGTGCCTGACGCACTGTACTATCACTCAGGGTAATTTCTTGTCATTTGTATGGTAACCCCAGGCCTGCACAATTTGGTATATTTCCATTTATTTATTTAAGCAGATTTATTTAAGTATTGATTTAAATCTAAACTCTGGACAAATCAGGTTGACGATGGTTAATAATTCCAGGTGGAGATTTTGTTCACAGGAGAGCAAATCATGGAATAATCTGACTTTAGATAGAGGATTCTTCTGTTTGTTTGTTTGTTTGTTTGTTTGCTTCGGGAGTGGGACAGCAATGCTGCCAGATCCCAGCAGTGCTCAGGGCTTAACCTTGGCTCCACACTCAGGGATCACTCTTGGCTGTACTTGGGGGAACCATACGTGGATCCCGGGGATCAACTGGGGTCAGCTGTGCACAAGGCAAGCACCATTGTGCTACTGAAGGAGGACTCTTATTCTGAGAGTTTAAATGACCAGGCATTTCAGTGCTGGGCCATTTTTCTTTTCATCCTTGCTGAGATGGGGCAGAATCATGATGGGATCATTCAGAAGTTTACTTAATGTTGTTACAAAAGAAAAGCAGTATTCAAAAAAAAAGGATCATACTTTTGGATTCTATGGTTGCTAGCTTTATGCTTTTTAAATGATTTTTAGGAGGGAGGGGTTCAGTAATTACTTGGGAAATCAAACTTAGAAATAAGCATTTATAGGTCAACGGGTCTAGCAGGGTTTTCACCAGAGCATATAAAAGATTGATTTTTGCCTTACAAAATTTCTTTGGCCCTAGCTGGGCAGGACGAGTACCCTATTGAATTCCAGCTTTCTGTGTCCCTTTTAGAGCAAAATCTTTCATTTCTGGGTTCCATCCTCAGGGATGAAGAAGAAAAGGAACTGGAAGCCAAAATCAGCTTTTGGAATTTTCTGGAGTTAAAGTTACAGACTAATGTTTTTTTCCTCCTGGACCAAAAAGTAAGCACTTTTTACCTGAACAAATTTGAATTGGATGAAGAGTAGAAGGTAAAAACAACAACAACAACAACAACAACTCTGGAGCATCAAATGTAGTGATATATATATATATGTATATATAAATATATATACATCAAGACTTATTATGGAGACTTGGAAAGCAGCTCTCAAGGGGAGTATTCCAGCTGCCAGTTACCTGCGATGATTTAATTATAGGCAACTCATGATTACCTGTGATGGAGAGAGACGGAGTGGAAAGCTCAAATAGTCGATTTGGCAAAAATCACATCAATTGGCTTGGGAACATACCATTGGACTCTTCCCCTAGAAATTTGCCTTCCTAATTATGTTTTGCTTCACCCAATATTAAAAATTACTTGGTTTTCCCAGGGTAGCTCTGAAGTCAAACTGCAGAGGGAGTTGGCTGAGGAGCATGCCAATTGTAATATGGATGATGAAACATTTTCTGGCACTTAAGTAGAAAAAATCTGAAAGATAAGAAAAAAAAAGAAGTCCCAAAGCTATTTTAATTGTAAAAAAAAAAGTGTAAATTTGAGCACCTTACCAGTCATCACATGTTGCCTGCAATGCTATAGATATTTATAACAATTACCATCAATGAGATTATTTTTATTCAGAGAAGTGTGTTTTTACCTTGAGAATGTTATGTTCTTACTTGGCCCCATTGCCACCTTCTTTGAAGTTATCGAAATTAAAAACCAAGCACAGTGCCCTGCACATAATAGATTAGAAATATTTGTTGAATAAATAAATGCCTCTGTGTGGGTCGGGTCTCCCGTAGCACTGAATCAGAAGATAAGGCTTGATTTGAAATGTTAGTTCTAACCTGCAAGCATCTTTAGGGGACACCTTTCTTTTAGGGGTTCTGTAGTTAGCATCCTTCCCTCTCCTCATCATCTTCTTTTCCCTCTCTCAAACAAAAATGATTTCATATTCTGAGGTTGGTTAGGCCCATACAAACTTGAAAGTAGTCTAAGGTCTTAAGTTTATGAATCTTAAACAATTGCAACTACATATGTGTAGATTGAATTCAAACAAAACAATCAATAAAGTGTTCAAAGTAATTAATTTGAAAGAGGGAAATTTGGGACATTGGTGGTGGGACATGTACACCGGTGAAGGGATGAGTGTTGAAACATTGTGTGACTGAGACCCAATCATGGACAACTTTGTAGCTGTGTATCTCACTGTGATTTAATTTTTTTTTTAAAAAAGAACAAAACTAAAGTAATGACTTTAAGTTTTCTCTTGATTGTGAGGTCCAAGTGGGATTAGTCTGGACTCAGAGTTCAGTGATTGACTGGGAACCCTCTGAAAGGTTACTGTCTCCCCCTTTCTTTCTAATGAAGATGCTAATTTCTAGCTGCCTTGACAATTGGTTTATGAGCTGATGATCTCACTTGATAGATACTTTTTCTTGCTTTTATTTCAAATTTTCTCAGTCTTGTCTTTTGTTTCTTGTTAATTTCTGGTGAAAATGATTCTATTGGACATTTCATATCAGAAAACCTATTTATAGAGGAGGGAGGTTTCTCAGTTTCAACAAATAACTTTTTTTTTTTTAAATGCAGAGCTGTTTGAGCCATGAAAGAAATCCCTTTATCTAATCAATTAGACTTTTCATGCACTCTATCAACTGATGTTTGGGTGGAGGCTGTGTTCCTGGTCACAGAGGTCTTATCAATTATAATACAGAAAAAGAATTAGTTACCCTTTCATCATAAGGAGATAGCGGGGGGCTCCTAATATTTTTGGAAATGTTTATGAAAAATTTATGAAATAAACTGGTAGTTCTGTTTCGGAGCACCCTGTCTGAAACCATTATCAGTGCCTGCTGGTCTTGCTGGTAATTTCCATGATGTCAGGAGCACACTAAAGACTGAGTGGGATGGAGTTTCTTGCCCTGTCAAAGCGGTATCCAGTAAACTGACTCCACTCTGGCAGCATGCACTTAAGTTGACACTTTCTCACCAACCCAGGTTTGTGGTCTAAGAGAGTTTCCACAAAAACCAGAAATTGCGAGGTTGGCAAGGTGGGAGGTAGGAAATACAGGGAAGGTGATGTCGGAGAATTTTAGAGGAACATATACAACACCTGCTATAGAGCTGATAAAGAATGACAACTGCCAGGAGGGAGGTTTTGTTGTATAGTATAGACTACATAATTTATTTGGTAGTTATTTAATTTAGGGATTCTGTTTCATTGGGGATATTTGCCCATGCATATAATTTCTATTTCTTAATTTGACTCCTTTTCCACCTACTCCTTGGTTTTCCTATCTGGCTTTGCTCTGAAACCTGCTTTCATCCCTCTGTGATTATCAACTCTTCTGTAAAAGGGGTCAGGTTTGCCCAGGAACTTTACTGAATAAAGATGAGTTTATAGCTTAAAAGGGAAACAGCTGGATGGCAAAAGACAGGGAGGGAGACCGCTCTGGTTTCATTAGCAGAGGGAAGTTCCAGGGTCCAGAGAGAATGACTGGGCGGGCAGCCACGGCAGGGAGAAGAAAAGGAAATGCACCATCATAAAGACCTAATCATGAAAAATGGAAAGTGAGAGCAAGCCAAGAACAACAAGCAATAAATAGATTTGAAAGGAGGGAAAGATGGAGAGGAATGCAAAGGCGTGCTCGAGAAAGGGGCAGAGAAAGCATGTTTGCTTTGTTGGAAAAAAGTTAATATTTCTCAGTATCATTAAAAAGTCTCAGGGACCGTATCTTAAGATGACTTGTCAGGTCCAGATTTTATTTCTTGCCTGTTGTTTTAGAACTCATTTCAGTACCTCCGGGGGTGGGGGTGGGGGCGGAAAATAGGACTGAATGTGGAATGTGCTGAAGTGCTTACTTTATTCCTTCCTGTTTTATTTTATTTTGTTTTTTCATTTCTGCCCAATGGGAGGGAAAGGAAGGAAGCAATGAGTTTGGTTATGTTGGGTCAAAGGCTGTTATGCTGAGGTTGGCTGTGCTGGATCAAGGAAATCAATGGTTTCTAACAGCCACTCCTAGCCTTCCTGAAAAGGGTGTTTGCATTTCACCTGTGAAGTTCTCGCCTACTACTGGGGATGTAAGGAATGAGTGATGGCCTAGGGGCCACAGATATATCTCTGAATAATTTTCAGTGGGACGAGCATGGATTTGAAGTAAGCTTAGGAGAAAAGTCACACCTCAGTCTGTTTTTTCTCTTAAAATCTGCTCAACATGATAAAATATATAGACAGAGCCAACTGTCTAAGAAATTGTGGCAAGAACGATTTTTTAAATGATGTTGATGGTGGTGGGAAGGTGCAATGGTGGGTTGGAATATTGAATGTAATAAATCACAAACAACTTTATAAAAAAATTATGTGAAGTTTCACATTAGTTACAGACACCTTACCAAGAAATGGTGCTGAATGAATGAAATGCCACCAAATGAGAGCACCCATTGGGAAGGTGGGGTGCTTGTTAGCTATTTTTTTCTTTTTAAATTAGTTTTTAATAGCAGCATTTGTTTAAAGAGGAAAAAATGCTTGGTGGTGAGTTCTGGAATGTACATTAATCTTGCTAATGACACCACAGTTCATGGTTGGCAAAACAGGACTTTTGAATCAACTTTTTTTTTTTTTTTTTTTTTTGGTGGTAGCTGTACTTCTCTTGAGAAATAAGACATTAGACCAGGGCACTGGAGATACATGAAAAGAACATGAAGACAGGATACAGGATTTCCTACGATTTTATGTTGTTCTTAATTAGGAAGCATATTGGCAGCAAATGCTAACATGTGTTAGAATGTTTAGCTGTAACCAAATAAATGTTTTCTATTACAACTCTGAATTCCACGCCTAGTCAGAACCCAGTCAGTTATGCTCCTGGCTTATAAAATCCCTTTACAAGTCACCTCAAGGACCAATTTTCTGTTGGCTTCAGGGACAAAACGACTTTGGACACATGTTTTCCTGAAGGTCATTTTCAACTGGGGGTGGAAGTGAGTGGTTGACCTCTGCTTTTTAGACTAGCCTTGCTTGGTCTAAGGAGTGGTCCTCTGCAGCTGAACTCAGTTTGGATGCAGTGTTAGAACCAGCATCCACAAGTCAACACAGCATCCTGGCCAGTGAGGTCTAACCTTGTCTTAATGGAAGAGGAGGTAGACAATGGAGTCTCATGGATCAAAGCTGATGAGTTTAGCTAGCTCCATTGGAGAAGCATTTTGCTTGTGTACAGAAGGAACTATGTGGAAGTGATGCTCATTCAAATTATTACTTGCAGTGACCAGCGTGATAGTACAGCTGATAGGGCACTTGCCTCGCGTATGGCAGACCTGGGTTTGGTCCCTGGCACTCAATATGGTTCTCCCCTAGAAGTGATCCCTGAGTGTATTACCAGTGGTTGTGGCTCCAAACAAACTAACAATCAAACCATTATTTGCAACAATAAAAACTAAATGCTCAACACAAAGAAACAGATAAACCTACTGGTTATTGAAGTTCTCTAGTGCACTGAAAGGGAATGAGTTAAGACTGTTTGTTAAAGGAGCTATTTTTTTTTCTGCTTTTTGAGTCACACCTGGCAATGCACAGGGGTTACTCCTGGCTCTGTACTCAGGAATTACTCCTGGCAGTGCTCAGGGGACCATATGGGATGCTGGGGATCAAACCTGGGTCGGCCACGTGCAAGGCAAACGCCCTACCCGCTGTGCTATCACTCCAGCCCCGAAGGAGCTAATTTTTAATGTTAGAAAAATAATCATGTTTTGGAATAATAGATGCATTATAGTGGCCTTTTCATTAAAAATTCAACAAAAAATGTATGTATTTGGTTTCATATAAATACATGCAACAATTGTCCATATGTTTTGGATAGAGCCATAGTAGATCTACCTAAGAGAAAGAGTCAAGATTGCTTAAAAAGGGGCCAGGCTAGAGCTATAGTACATCAAGGAAGGCATTTGCCTTGCACGCGGTTCATCTGGGTATAATCTCTGGCATCCCATCTGGTCCCCTGAGCACCGCCAGGAATAATTCCTGAGTGCAAATCCAGGAGTAACCCCTGAGCATTTCAGCGTGTGGCCCCCAAAACCAAAAAAAATTGCTAAAAAAGTAAAAGGTAAATCTTTTCAATAGCTTCTTAAATTTTTTTGAAATTATTATTATTTAGTTTTATCTCCAGGGGATTACACCTGGAACTGCTCAAAGCTTACTCGTAGCTCTGAGCTCAGGGATCACTCCTAGCAGGTTTGGGGGTCCATTTGTGCCTCTCAGTTTAACCTCATGCAAAGCAAGGTATAATATCACTCTGGCCCCGTAAGAAGCTTCGTTTGAAAAAAAATTTAGAACCTTAAAAAAATTGAATTGGAAAGGAAGTATTCATGCTGTTTATGAAATCAAAAATTAATTGAACAAGGAATAGGTATGAAGCTGTTTTTAAAATTTAGTATCAACATATGTTCTTTAAACTGCAATCTTGTAGGTTAGTTTTTCCGCCTGACATGATTTTAGAGGTGATTAAGGTGACAAAATCACAGATTCTCCTATTTATGTCTGATGTTTCAAGGTGGCCTCTTCACTGCTGGGTCAGAGAAATTTTACATGTACATAAATGCCAATGTAAGGTGCCTTATGCCTGTTTTTTGGAGGAGACCAACCTCATCTGTCAACATCAACAATCAATAAAATTCGCGTTTTCTAATTCCATGTTGAAAGTTTCACTCACAAACCATTTTCCTGGAACTCTTTAACCCTTTCCAACATCAGTGTCTTTGCATGTTAATTCCTCTTTCTAGAACATTCTTTGCCCAGGTCTACATGGTCTATTTCCTTATTTCATCCTGGGGTACTCTCAGGTATACTGATTCTGAAAACTTTCCTTTGTCTTTCCAATCTTGTTCTCCTGGCAAGTGTGTCCTGATCTTTGCTCCTTTGGTTATGATTTTTTTCCCCTCTCCTCTTCTACAATGTACATTCCAAGACAGAGGAGCATTTATTTTGTTTTCACTGCTGCATCTCAGTGCTAGGATGGTGCTACAACATGGAAGGTGCTCAACAGATATTCTTCACTGGATTAACATGCTTCTGTTCTTTCATAACTTGTTATATATCCATGTGAAACATTGGCTTGGAAACTGTTAAATCCTTTTTACTGCTACTTTAAATTTAAAACTGCTTCTTACTCTGAATAACACCCATCCATACTTCTAAACTGCCCATTCCTTTCCCCCATCAGTAATATCACCCAGGCTATTGATAAAATATAACAAAAGCATAAAAGTGAGACTTATAAAAGAGCATTTAGTTAGGGAAAGAGGATTCCCCTGCCTGTTTTTAAATTAAAAGCTTTCAGCTTGCATAGAAGATCTTTCATAAACCATGAAATGAAATGATGATCAGAACTAATTTTGAGAAGAAAAACTGTCATTGCAAAACAGCCAAATTTCTATACAATCATATAAACTAGACACGAGGTGAAGAGAAGTCCCTGGAATATAATGGGGCCTCCCAATGTCTCCAGGGCAAACATAATGTAATAATTCTCAAGCAGTCACTCTGGCAAGAAACTGCAGTAGGCAGCAGAATGTACACCGGGTATGGTCTTACTTAGCTCTGAGACAGGAGCCTACTGGGGGTAGAACACTGGTGTCATATGAACTCTCTAGGTCATGAGCTAAGTGCAATCTACAGAAAGATGAACCCCATTTCTTGTGAATACGTGGCATATTACAGCAGAATGAAGAAGATGCTGAGAAGAGAAGCCTTGGTATCAGTTCAAATCCTCCTTTTTTCTCCTCCTCAGAAATGGAGTGGGAAATAGTTCATATGCAGCGCATTTTATTTTTGGTCATTGTAGTAGACAATATAGTAACCACTCAAAACACAACTTACTGGAAGGCCTCAAAAAAACAGATATGCCAGGGAAATTATGTATTGCATAGCATTAGGAAAAAAAACTATCTACAAGGCATACTAATATGTTATACATATATTCTAGAGAGTAACTCATAGGATTCGATAAACACATTAGGTTATTCAATACTTTTTGTTAGGAAATTTTATATAAGTTGTGTATCTATATGGCATTGTTTTTTTCAATCTCTAAACTATTCATAAATATACACAAAGACATATACATTGTGTACACACAACCAAAATTTATCAATTTCATTAAATATATACATACATACTAATTATAAAAAGAAATTCATTCTGGGTTACAATCAACTATATCCACATATATCTTTCTCATGAGTTTTTATTCCTCAAAGGCTAGGGTTAGCATCTTATATATTTTATTCTTCAATGTCCAGTTTGTGGAATGAATAAACAATGCTTACTGAAAATCTTCTCGGAATTCCTTTTCCTATTTATCTTTTGTTAGTGGGGTGCACTGAAGAGAGAAATTTGTTCACATTATGATGGGTCCTCAGAAACGTAATTTCACGAGATCTGAAAGTCATTGTCCTCATGCTACATCAAGGTAATTTTCACCCTGGCGCAAGTCTGTGGTTTATGAAAGAAGAGTGTGGCAGGAACCGGACTTAAAAATAATGAACGTTTTTGTAAATTAATTATTTTTAAAATTGAATCACAGTGAGAGATACAGTTACAAATTTGTTCATGGTTGGATTTCAATTCCAACACCCGTCCCTTCACCAGTGTACATTTCCCGCCATCAATGACCCCAGTTTTACTTCAGCCTGTCTCCTTTATGCCAGGCTCATTCTTTCTTTCTTTCTTTCTTTCTTTCTTTCTTTCTTTCTTTCTTTCTTTCTTTCTTTCTTTCTTTCTTTCTTTCTTTCTTTCTTCTTCTTTCTTTCTTCTTCTTTCTTTCTTTCTCTTTCTTCTCTCTCTCTCTTTCTTTCTCTCTCTCTCTTTCTCTTTCTCTCTCTCTCTTTCTTTCTTTTCTTTCTCTTCTTCTTCTTTCTTTCTTTCTTTCTTTCTTTCTTTCTTTCTTTCTCTCTTCCTTTCTTCTCTTCTCTCTTTCTTTCTTCTTTCTTTTCTTCTTTCTTTCTTTCTTTCTCTTCTTTCTTTCTTTCTTTCTTCTTCTTTCTTCTTCTTTCTTTCTTTCTGCTTTCTTCTTTCTTTCTTCTCTTTCTTTCTTTCTTCTTTTCTTTCTTTCTTTCTCTTTCTTTCTTTCTTTCTTTCTTTCTTTCTTTCTTTCTTTCTTTCTTTCTTTCTTTCTTTCTTCTTTCTTTCTTTCTTTCTTCTCTCTCTCTTCTTTCTTTCTTTCTTTCTTTCTTTCTTTCTTTCTTTCTTTCTTTCTTTCTTTCTTTCTTTCTTTCTTTCTTTCTTTCTTTCTTTCTTTCTTTCTTTCTTTCTTTCTTTCTCTCTCTCTCTCTCTCTCTCTCTCTCTTTCTTTCTTTCTTTCTTTCTTTCTTTCTTTCTTTCTTTCTTTCTTTCTCTCTCTCTCTCCTTCCTTCCTTCCTTCCTTCCTTCCTTCCTTCCTTCCTTCCTTCCTTCCTTCCTTCCTTCCTTCCTTCCTTCCTTCCTTCCTTCCTTCCTTCCTTCCTTCCTTCTTGCTTTCTTTCCCTCTCACTCTTTTGCTCTCTCTTTCCTGTTGGGCCTCATGGTTTGCAATACAGATACTGGATACTGAGAGGTTATCATGTTTGTGACTTTATCTACTGCTCCCTGCCCCTCTTCAAGTAAAGTGGAGGGAAAGCTTTGCACAAAGCTGCTTTGGTTCTTTCCTCTGCACTCATCTGTCATAGCCTGGCTAGCTTGCAGGTCCCTTTGGAATTGATAATGAGGTTCAGGAGAGAGAGGTATGGCCCACACTGAGCTTGTCACCCCCATTTAGCACCTTTTCCAGGATGGCAGCCACTATTGTTTTATTATGTCCCTGATCAGCTGTCACTATTCATAAAGTAATCACTGCCATTAACACGTCATGCCTCAAGCCATCTGCTGCTTCATGGCATACTCTGACTATGAGTTGCAAGCTAAGTAGGTCTCATCTAGGAGTGACAGTCCCCCCATCAAGGTGGGAGGTCATTATGGTCAAAGAGGATGTGTCACATTATTCTGTTTTGGGGATGCACTATAGTGCATGGATATATCATAGTATAGACAGTGGCACTCTTGCTTAGAGAGCGGAGGTTGAAGAATTCTCAAATGGAATATGTAACTTTTAATATTGATTTGAAATGGAGACAAAAATATCATGGTCAAGGCAATTGCATCTCCATTGTGAAGGAAACATTGCATTGAATTGGTGCTCAGGTCCAAGCCTTTCTTGAACAAACTTTATAACCCACCCAATCTTGATAGCATGAACATCTGCTGAGAACTTAATATGTGACACTAGCACCTGGCTGGCCCACTCAAAATAATTTTAAAAATCCTGCTAAAAAAACTCACTGAGAATGTACAGAGAGGACACCTTTGACCTTTTATGAATTCTTAATTCTTAGTTTGTCTCTAACATGTATGTTGGCTTCTGTGAAATTTTCCCTTGCTAATTTCTTTTCAAAATGATTTTGCTTCACATATATATATTATAAAATGAGCACAAACTGGAAAACTATAAAGATTTAATAAAGTCTATGAAGGAGAACAATCTCTTTATAGATTGGTTATCTCCACCATTACAAAAAGGATTTATATTCACACATCAGAGAGGAGTGAAACATCTAACTGATGATTTTAAGCATTAGAAAGCATGAGATAAATGATCAGATGGCACCAAATATTCTTCCTGTCCCTCTTCCTTCTTGTATCACCATAGAATTGCATGTTAATTCATTCAGTTTTAGAAAGTTGACTGATTTGCTCTTGGAAATCAATCAGTCAATGAATCAATCAATCACCGGGTTACAAATGCTGCCTTTCATTTTTATCATTTTATCCTATGTTCTTTGAGTTCCCATGAGAGTGAGAAGTATAGAACGGTACTTGGAGCTTCCAGTCTCTTAGTTACTCTCTGTGTTACCCCAATACCTCCCTTAGCCACCCTTAGTGGAAACACCCTGTCATAGGGGTTATAATTCTAGGGAGTATTCTCCGTAGCACTGGTCATCATGATACATTTATCCATATACTAACAGTGTTTTTTAGAATTTCAAGAGAAAACTCATCTCACATTCATAATTTAACCCCTGTGATGGTACATTATTTGTTCACAAACTCAATTAAGAGGTTACACGATCTTGAAATTTACAGAAAGCAAAGAAACCCATATTTCACATTAGGATTTGTCAGCATTGACACTAAACTCCTTTTGAGAAACAAACAAAAATCTGACATTCACTTGCGCCGCCCTGAAATGGGTAGAACTATTGATTTAACCCCAAAGATACACTAAAGCTTTATGTTTGTATTAGGATAATGTTTTCTGTTCTCCCAAATCTGTGAGGATGATATAAATATTTCACAGAATGAGCCTTTCTTTCCCTTAGGACACTATACTATTTCCTGCTCTTCTTTCTTCCCCAATCCTTGCTCCTGTCTCAAAAAACTTGGGTGTAGATTTCAAATGGGAAACAGAGTTAAGTTTCATTAGAAAGCAGTCACTCAATGGACTGAAAACAAACATTAGAGACATTTTCACTTTCAGCACAAAATCAGAAATCTGAGATGCTGTGTTTTTCAAGATAATGGTGCAGTAGCAGAATGAAAAAGCACACTTGTACTCCTAGTGATTGACGGCCCTTTTAAGAAGACCAGATGTGCAAATTCATGATGACTGACTCAATCCTCATTTTCCAGGGGCACGCATTCTGATGGAGTAGTGCGTGATCATTTCATACTAACTGAATCATCTTGTAAAAAAGTAAAAGTATAGTTGATATTTGAGTGCATAAAAATACTGTCTCTCAAATTTGTTCTTAGTTTGTCAAAAGATCACATACTTTTGTACAGGTGTCAAAAGGTAAATAAAGGTAAACAACTCACCCTCCACACACTTACACTCTACTTATGGTTTTAGAATTTTGTCATATGCAATAACTAATGACTGGTAGAGGTTATACCAAATGTTTTACCAATTTTGTTAAGGTAATTACTTCCATTGAAAACATGGCAAGGTCCTGTAGATTCAAATTCGAACCAAGAATATTTTTATTATCTATCATTTACTTATTCATGCATACATGTCTCTATTCATCCACCCACCCATCCATCCATCCATCCATCCATCCATCCATCCATCCATCCATCCATCCATCCATCCATCCATCCATCCATCTCATCCAACCATCCATTCATCCATCCATCCATCCATTCACACACCCACTTTTATTTGAAGTCATCAGAAGAAAAATGCAATGCTTCAGGTCGTTTTGCTGCTAATCTTGGATTTTGAGCACATACATTAAGCTTTCCCATTACTGTTTTGTTTTCCTCCCCACAACACCCCTAATCCCCACCCTCCCCCAGTCAGCTTAAGAACTTCTGAAGTTTCTCTGACTTTTTGAAGTCCCAGATAATATAGCAGGTATTTATTTGATAGCAAGTCCCCACCTCTGATTTATAAATAGTGGTAAATGAGAATACCTATTCCAAAAGGTTGTTGAGGATGATAAAAAATACTATAAAACAGTGGGATGCTTTATTTTTTTAATTAATTTATTTTTTAATTAGTGAGTCACAGTGAGGGTATAGTTACAGATTCGCACATTTTTGTGCTTGTTTTTCCCTCATGCAATGTTTAAGAGCCCATCCCTCCACCAGTGTCCATTTTCCACCATCCATGAACCCAATATCCCTCCCACCCCCCCAGTCCCATCCTCCTACCCCACCCAGCCTCTGTAGCGGGGCATTCCAATTTGATATCTATCTTTCCTTTTGGGTGTTGTGGTTCCAAATAAGGGTATTGAGTGGTCATCCTGTTCAGTCTCTAGTCTACTTTCAGCAAGCATCTCCCTTCCCACGCAGGATCTCCAATCACATATTACTTGGTGTTCCCTTCTCTATCTGGGATGACTTTCCCCCAGCGTGTGAGGCCAGCTTCCAAACTATGGAGCAAACATCCTGGTATTATATACTACTATTCTTGGGTATTAGTCTCCTACTCTGTTGTTCTATATTCCAAAACAGTGGGATGCTTTAAAATGCTGATATTTGAACAATGACAAACCCTTGATCTTAGATTCCCTGGTCTTGGATTAGAACTCCACTACCAAGTAGGTGAAGGGTGGGAGGATATGACTCACTTAGAGGTGAGACGGGCACCATGGAGGTGGGGTCCAGTCATTTTATATATCAAGCCATACATTTGGCATTGATCTGATCCGAAGTATAAAACAATGAGATTTTCTTTGCTTTGGGGTCACACCTTGCAGTTCTCAGGACTTAGTTTTGGCCTGAAGCTTAGGGATCATTCCTGGCTGACTTGAAGAGCCATCTGAGAGGCCAGGGTTCAAACAGGGATCAGCCATGCAAGGCAAGCGCTCTACCTGCTGTATTAGTACTCTGCCTCCAAAACAATGTTTAAAAATAATAGGATATTGATATTTACAAACCTAATTTGTATACTTACGTTACCATGCTTAAGCTATGAGCTATACATGTGTGTGACTCACAGGAAGTCCTTAATATAAATAATTCCCATTACAGACTAAAGGAAAAGTTAATGAAATAAAGCATCTGATATTTGAGTGTGCTGAATACTTTTGGGAGCTGGACAGAAGGCTTGGCTAGCTGAGTAGAGGAATATTTTAAGGGGAGTATTTTAGAAGTAGGTGGTATTTGAGCTGGCTGCTGAAGAGAGAACTTTTTAGGGGAATGAGGATGAGCAACAGTTTGGACCATGAATGAGAATCCGTTGCTTTTTTTCTCACATCCCACACAGTGTAGTGATTTTCTTAGTTTGTCCTAAATCTTTCTTTATGGATTCTTCAAATTTTTTACACATTTTGATGTTTACTGAGAATAAGATCTGCCATTTGGAGAATCTCTCTCTCTCTTTGTCTTCTCTTCTTCTCTTCTCTCTCTCTCTCTTCTCTCCCCCCCCCCTCTTCTCTCTCCCTCTCTCTCACACACACACCCCGGAGTTTCTCCTAAACACTATCATTTATAAATTAGTATTCATGCATCTTGTTTGTTTTATAAAAATTTTTGTTTTGAAAGTTTTGCTCCTTTTAAATCAGTTTCTCAAATTCCTTGGTAAATGACTCATGATTATTGTTGTTTAATTTATTATACACTTTCCTATTTCTCTTGACTAGGTGGGAGTGAAAGAGGGACAAAAATAATGAGGGGGAAGAGCTGGAATGATAGTACAGTAGGGAGGGTGCTTCCTTGAGCAGCTGACTTGGGTTCATTCCCTGGGATTCCGTATAGTACCCTGAGCACCACTGGGAATGATCCTGAGTGCAGAGCCAAGAGGAAGCCCTGTGCACCACTAGGTGATGTCCAAACTCCCCTACACAATGAGGGAGTAAAGTAGTATAATATTAGAAAAAATATCCCATAGAAAGCTTTCTAAATTAAATGAAAAATTAAATTTGAGACAGTAGGGTAGGGTCTAAAAATTAGGATCTAGAGGACTAGTAGAATGACAGGAGCACTTGCCTGTCACATGTGTGTTCATGGGTACAAATCCCCATTGTTCCACATGTGCCAAGTGCAATCTTAGTAGTTCTTCTAGTTAACTGGACAGATTTTCTTTCTCACCGCAGCAACCACAGGGATTTTGGGTGGTGCCACAACCAAGTAAGTGTCACAAAAGGAGATGACCAGGGACGAGCATCACAACTGGAAAGATACATGAACACTATGTCCAAAGGATGTGACTCCTGGTGAGCACGTGTGTGAGTCCCATGGCAAGCCTCTTGGTGAGCATGTTGGCTGAGCATTTTTAGCGCTACACCCTCAAGTGCGACACCTTGTGAACACCAATGCCATTGAGTGCCACTTTAGGTCATCATGAAAATATCAACACCATTGAAGAACAAAGCTATTCATAGTAATTCAGGTACATCTTTTGAAAAAGGATTCTTTTCTGGAAAGGCAAGTAAAGTGTTCATTTAAATTTCTCAGAGATTAAGTGTTAAAGCAATTTGTTTTGAATTGAGCCATCTATAAAACACCTCCTTATAGATGACGAAACCTGTAAATGTATAATGGCCAAAAAAACAATAAAACTATTGAAATAATGTATTTTCCCTATTCCAACTCTAACCATTAGTTTTTTTAAAAACAGACTTCTACCTTGTAACATTACCCCTTCATAAAAAGTGATATTTGAAAATGAGATGAGGTTGCAAAAGGAACAACGGGTAGTTAATGTAAGGAGAATTGCAAAGCTTTGCTCTGGTGAATAAGGAGGAAGAGAAAATAGAATTTCTCTGGGGCTTTGTCTGAGAAAGCCAGAGACCATGGTCCATAAGCTTTAAAGGGGTGACTAATGCTCACAGTCAGAGATTTTATGTCTTTATTTAGACTATTTGTTTCTTCTAAAGTTATCAAGCATAGGCCATTGGAAATAATGAGACTCACATTGATGCCCTGTTTTCTAAGCAGAGGTGTGAGTCCCACAGGGACAAAACATTTAAAATATTTTGCCAAGTATTCCTGGATGATCGAATAATCTCTAATAAGATGATGGTGATTGAGGCTGGAGAAGTAGTACAGTGGGAAAAGCATTTGCCTTGGACACAGCTGACCTGGATTCTATTACCAGCATCCCGTATGGTCCCCTGAGCCCTGCCAAAAGTGATCCTTTAGTGCAGAGCCAGGAATAAGCTCTGAGCATTGTAGGGTGTGGCCTCAATACAATAATAAACAAGTGAAAAAAAGGCATGAGAGTTTTCATAAGAGAGGCAGCAGAGGGGCCAGAGCCATAGCACAGTGGGTAGGGTGTTTGCCTTGCATGTGGAGGACCTGGGTTCCATCCTTGGCATCCTATATGGTCCCCTGAGCATCGCCAGGAGTAGGTCCTGAGTGTAGAGCCAGGAATAAGCCCTGAGCATTTCCAGGTGTGACCCAAAAAAAGCAAAAAAAAAAAAAAAAAGAGGCAGCAGAAAGGGTGTGGTTTCATAATGAGATGGATCTGAGTTCCGATTCTGATGCCTTCAATGTAACCTTCAGATATTAACTTGAATTCCACACGACTAGGTTTCTTCTTTGACATTAGAATATGCCACGTGTAATAGTTCTCTGAGGGATCTAGCAGGTTTCTTCCATTACCACCATCCTTGCTCCTTTTCAGTCAGGACAGAATAGTTTACTTTGAACTTGAGGTCACCCAACTATTATTAAAATACTCCCCCTTAAAATGTTCAGTATCCCAGGACATTAGTTCCCGGTTCAGTAAATAGTACATACTAAAGCCAACAGCAAAAGTGGAGAGGTTGAATTATTTTACTTCTGGATGAGAGAGGAAATCCATGCTGTAGTACAAGATTGGAAAAGGCAACATCTGGAATAGAAAGATTAGATTTCTTCTTCAATTAAGCCCTCGCACATATTACAGATCTGACCTCCTGGCTGCATCTAGAATTCAAGTGAAAATAAGGTATGAGCCCTTGTTTCCAGGGTCTTGATGTTGGCACCCAGAAATTACACATAGCAAATACAGGGGTGGATTTCATTCTAGAAACATTGAGGGTCCACATAGATGAGGGTGGATGGAAGATGAGATGCAAAGATTCTTGGGAAGTGGTGGACGTGAAGCATTAAAACAAGATTTTGGGGTAGCTAGATGGACCAGGCTCAGGAGATGGGACAAGTGAGAGGGTATTTCAGCAGAGGGTCAGGAAAGCTAGAGACTCCCACAAAATGGAATGAATGGGGATGTGAGGGCGATCTGGCTACGACATCTGTCACCCCATTGATCGCCAGGGTTGATTCGGCTGATCTGGCTGGCTAGGCGGGTGTCCCCTTCCTCCCTCACCGCTCCATGTGCGTCCCTCCCGAAGCTGCGCGCTCGGTCAAAGAGGACGGCCTTCCCCGAATAGAGACGGACCGGTCTTCGGTCGAGGGTATACGAGTAGCTGCACTCCCCTGCTAGAACCTCCAAACAAGCTCTCAAGGTCCATTTGTAGGAGAACGTAGGGTAGTCAAGCTTCCAAGACTCCAGACACATCCAAATGAGGCGCTGCACGTGGCAGTCTGCCTTTCTTTAAGAAAAAAAAAATGGAATGAATGGAAGGAGATACCCACAATTAGGATCCAACGTTGGGTTCCACAGTTCATGATAAAGTATCATGAGATATGCTGAGGTACATCATGAGTGTTGACCTCCCAGGCCAAGTTGCTGAATTAGTATGCATTTGAACATACGAAAGTTTTAGCTCATAGACTGACAGTACAGTGAGTAATGCTCTTACTCTGCACAGGGCCTACTGGAATTTGATCCCTACCACCACATATGTGTCCCAAGCCCCACCATATAAGTGATCCCTGAGTACAAAACCAGGAGTAAGCTCTCAGCACTTATGTGTTCACACTTATGTGTGCTTCCCTCAAAGCCCTGAACAAAATGTAAAGGTTGGGCTAGCTTGGAATATTTCTGTCGAGTGGCAAATAGCAATTAGGATGATAAAGTTGGTAAAGAAAGTGGTGCTATGGGCTTGAGTCAGTGCCTTATGGAATGCAGAGCAGGACAAATGCTAAAGGTTGGCAACTTGGAGGTGGAAGTGGGGTGAGCACTGGGAGATGAGAAAGGGGAGGAGTCCTGAGTAACTCTCAACTTCCCTCAGCAAATGGCTCAGTCTAAACTTCTGGGTCCCTTCTGAAGCAAGCAGACCATTCTGACATGAAAGGGTGCATTGTAAATAAAGCAATGTGATTTTCAAATTAGCACACAGACCCAAAAAGGTATTTACTTAGTCTCCCTTAATGGTTTCCAAAAAGCCATTAGGCTCAAGTGAGTGAACATTATGTATGAGCAAAATATGCACCATGTATCCTAAAATAAACATTTGACCTGTAAATAAAATAGGACAAGCCAACTTCTCTTTAAATTCTCCTTCACTTTTTTTTTTTTGCTAAGTGATTTTCTTAGCTCATTTTTGAGCAAAGGGACACATTTTTCCACCAGCATATTTGTTCTGTTGAGAAGGGCATTAATATCTTGAGTGGTCTAAGGGAGGGGGCATTCCGTCTGGTGAAGACTTTAGACGTCTTTCCTTAGTAACAAAGCGCAAATAACACATAAAATACATAATAAGATTAATGGACAATGTGAGATGTCTTCATATCGACTGAATGCGTCAGAAACAAAACAACACAGAAAATGCCTCTCCTGTCTTCCTTCAGTTATAGTTCAAGGCACTTTTATTTGAAAAACTCTGTTTAAATTAAGAATGTGTGCAATTGATATCTGCCACCAGAGGAAGCAATAGGAAAGGGGTTAATAATTGCTGATTTTTTTAGCAAGCATTTTTATTGCAGAAATGGGAGTTGAACTGGAACATTCACCAGTATGAAAGGGCAGGCCCATGGGTCTGGAAAACTCACTATTGTATGTGAAAAGGAAAATTTTCATGGATTTTCGAGAGGCCTGAATTGGAGTGATAGCACAGCAGGTAGGGCATTTGACTTGCATACCACTGGCTCAGGTTCGATTCCTCTGCCCCTCTCAGAGAGCCCGGCAAGCTACCGTGAGTATCCCGCCCGCACAGCAGAGCCTGTCAAGCTACCCGAGGTATATTCAACATGACAAAAACAGTAACAAGTTCTCACAATGGAGATGTTACTGGTGCCCACTCGAGCAAATAGATGAAGAATGGGGATGACAGTTCTACGGTGCTTGGAGAAGACCTAAGAAATGGGTCTATTTTATACTCGAGAGCATAATTTAATTTAGGTGTTTAAAGACAAAAATCTGTGGATCTGGGCCATACTGCAGAGATGCTGGTTCAATAGATCAGAGATTGTCCTTGTTTGTTTAAAAGCAGTAGGATTAATGACTGTGTAGATTACCACTGAACACCAGGGTACTCATTTTTAAAACAGAAACAACATTTTCAAAGGTGGTTGTAAAGATGCAGTGAAGTGATGGAGTTAAGATCATCCAGTGCTTATTCACCCCCTGGCCCCCGTACCTAAGGTGTTCTAGTTGAGATCACTCCACAAGGAGTTACAAGAAATAGGAACCTCATGGAATCACTGAAGAAAGGTCATATTTGGCATAATAAGATCCCCACCAGGAAACATGTGACCAACTCTAGGATACAACTGGACCCTTTGGCACATTAGTTGATGTTCAATAGAACTTGTTTTGGGAAATCTTTCACTCATCTCTGTCATTTCTCTCTACCATTATAATGTTCTATAATCCCCTTCAGGGAATTTGCTGCTTATTTGACAAAACTAAGAAATCCAGCACTTTTGATAACCCTGAAGGATGGTATTTGCACTTCCGCTCTTTTCCCAAACCCCTGAAGTGAATGAACTCTTGTTTTAGGATTGAGTCTACTTAGCTATTGGAGTTTAGGGAGCGCTGAAGCTATGAAGTCAAAAATAAAATCAGGATTTTATTAGGATTGAGCCTACTTAGCTATTGGAGTTTTTACTTAGAGTGTCCAATATTATGTGCACTGGTGGAGGGATGGGTATATGATCATTGTATAACTGAAACTCAAACATGAAATTTTTGTAACTATCTCAATGTAATTCAATAAAAGAAGAGTGTTCGATATTTTGAATGTAGAACACAAGCCACCTAGGGAGGGGTGAAACTATCAAATCAGAAATAAAAATAAGTAAATATTAAACATTTATAAGTTCATGTCTGATAAATAAAGGAAAGACAGTTATATTTTGTGAGATTGGGATTCCCCTTGAAACCAGTGGGTTAAGATCAAATTAAAAGTGCAATTTATGATTGGAATCAAATGAATCTAATAGTCAAAACACACTTGGTAGAAATGTTATATAGATGCACTACAAAATAATAAAATGAGTATTAAGGGGCTGGAGTGATAGCACAGTGGGTAGGGCATTTGCCTTGCAAGCAGTTGACCCAGTTCGATTCCCAGCATCCCATATGGTCCCCTGAGCACCGCCAGGGGTGATTCCTGAGTGCAGACCCAGGAGTGGCCCCTGTGCATCACCGAGTGTGACCCAAAAGGAAAAAAAAATGAGTATTGAAAGACCAGTATTTTTCTTTAGCCAACAATTTAAGAGCACTTGGGAAATGGATTATAATTTTATAAGTTTAGTTCATGTTCACTCTTTGCCTGGTCTTCTGAGACAAGTGGAATATTTGGCATCCACTGTGTCCTACAGGGAAAGAAAAGCAGAAAAGGTTTTGTGAAAGTAAAATAAAATAAAATAAATGGCAGAGGGTTATTTTCAAAAGATCTGCATGCTTGTTGAGGTCCAGGGAGAACATAAATGGAATGGTCCTGGGATGAAGAGGTGTGTCAAGTTCATTATCAGATTGGACAGAGTATGCTTTAAGAATCTGCTTTAGATAACTACTAACAACAATTTTTTTTTTGTTTTTTGCTAGTATCTTGCATTTGCAGGTTTGGTGTGACAATCTCAGGATAACAGCTTTTCCTAGTGAGCTTTCCGGATATTTCTACTCTGGGTCTGGCCAGTAACACTGTGAGAACACCCTTTCATTTGGTATTTGAGCCCTTCTGCCTCTGTTCTTGGATGCAGACCAAAGGGAACAAACACAACTGAGCATTTCAGAACCTCAAAATAGTCAACTAAAAATGGTTTGCTCTGCTTTGGGTTCTAAAAATGATTGACCTCTGATCTTGGTTCCAAATGATCAGCCTGATCCATGGCTAATGTGGACTACTGGATTTTAGAAATCACTGGAGACTCTTTCTTGATTGAAAATTAAAAGTGAAAAAAGATAAAAATAGTTGTGGATCTTTGGTCCTCTGGTAGAATCTAGATTTTATGCATTGGCTTTATATTCCAGTGTAAATTAATTTTAGGAACTACAGATTTGAAACGTGGAGAATGAAGTGTGGATTTGAATGCCGATGTTGATGATGAGGACATATTTATTCCTTTGGGTAAAATCAATAACAATAATGTAAGATAATCATGCCAAATTTAATTGTATCATTTTGAGGAACAAAGCATTAAAAACTCCTATGAAAATTGAAGTGTCCATCAATAACTGAGTGTTGAAAGTAGGTAAAGGGATATACATGATAACCTTTCAGTATCTGTATTTCAAACCATAATGCCCAGAAGCGGGGAGAGAGAGAGAGAGAGAGAGAGAGAGAGAGAGAGAGAGAGAGAGAGAGAGAGAGAGAGAGAGAGAGAGAGAGAGAGAGAGAGAGAGAGGAGAGAGAGAAAGAGGGAAACAAACAGGGAGGGGATATTGGTGGTAGTAAAGGTACACTGGTGAAGAGATGGTTGTTGGAACATTATATGACTGAACACCTTCCGCCCCCCAAATTGTAGTATCCTTGATATTATGGAATTTAGTAAGTACATCACTGCTATTGGAAACTTGAATTTTATAAGGATTCCAATCTCTATACCTCTGCTCTCTAGCTTTGTCATCTGTGCAAGATGAAACATCTATGATCATCGATGACATCATTTGTAAAATGGGGAGAGTGTTGTTCAGAGAAGCAAATGAAGTGATGCATAAAAAATATTTAACAGCCAATGATAGAAATTTGATGACATTAAATTTGTGAGTGATGATGGTGATTTTATATGCTGTACTTCATGGACTTAGTCCACATTCTGGATACAGCCTTCAGATCTTTGAATGCTTCTCTCTTGAAATCTGCAGTTCTAGGGCAGGGTAACCTCGTGGGGTTCTTTATCTGTAGAACTTACCTTGGTCAGTGCCAAAGGTGGGTTGGGTCAAATGTAAATATTGAGGAAATGATGAACAAACTTTTCTATGCTAATGCCATGTATGAAACAAAGCTGATTGTGCCTATTTGTGGGAGTTTTTCATTTTTTGGCTTGTTTTCTTGTGGGTTGGGGCCACACCTAGCAGCTTAGTGCTTACTCTTGGCTCTGCACTCAGGGATAACTGGTGCTCAGAGAACCATATGGGGTGTTGAGGACAGAACCAGGATAGCCCCTGTGAGAGGCAGCACCCTACTCTGTACAATCTCTCAGGGCCAAATCTTGGCTATTTAATTAATTAATTAATTTATATTTGTTTTTTGGGTCACACCTGACAATGCACAGGAGTTACTTCTGACTCATGCACTCAGGAATTACCCCTGGAAGTGCTCAGGGGATCATAAGGGATGCTGGGAATCGAACCTGGGTCAGTCACGTGCAAGGCAAACACCCTACCCACTGTGCTATATACTACACAAATTGTACCCACACTACAATTTGGGGGGCGGAGGGTGTTCAGTCATATAATCACTCCAGCTCATTCTTGGCTATTTTAGCTTCTAATATTTGCTGTAAGCAGCAGGTGAAAAAGTGTTATTACATTCAAAGGTATGATCAAATTATGTGGCACTAAAACATTAAAACCATGGTCTCCTGTTTCTAAAAGTCATCTTTATGCTGAAAATTCCATAGGCTGCTTTTCTGTCTTAAAAACAAAAAATAAGGGGAGTACAGTGCCACCCAGCTGGTCAGTCTGTACCTTCTGGGTGAGTGCATCAGCAGCCTGATGATGCCTTCAGGCTTCCTCATACCCCCAGGTTGCCACTGTGCCTCTGGCTGGACCCCAACAACTTGAGACCAAGTTTCCTGAGAAATTGAACTGCCAAAAGTTAGGTATGTGGGAGCTAGGCTCACAAACCACCTCCAGCTCAGGTATACAAGCTTGTTTATTGGCCTTATTTCAGAGACCATAAATAAATCTCGAAAGACATCAAAAGCAGGCAATTTAAGTGCATTAATGACATGATTCAGAAACTCACAAATGAATCTCAGAGAGCAGCATGCCACAGGGATGTCTCCCTGAACCAGGCTGATTTCACCGGGACACCACGGAGGGGGGGGCAGGTGTATCCCTCCGCCTGCCCCAAATGAACCCCAGCAGCCGCAAACCTCCAGAACCCAATCATAGCCACACTCATGGCCGACCTTCATTGGCTCATCCTAAGCTCCCCTCGTGTGAGAATGAATTCATTGAAAAACCCAGGTATGCAGGACCACTGACTGAAAACTCCAGGCTTCAGAGAGTCAGAGATGGGTGACCTCCCTCTATCTCCCCGTCCTTCTGTTTCCTGGCAGCCATGTCCCAAACTTCCTTTGGAGTTTGAAGTTGGAGTTTGAAGTTTGGAGTTTGAAGTTTGGAGTTTGAAAATTGGAGTTTGGAGCTAAACTTCCTTTGGGATCCATTTTAAGCACATTAACAGCCATGATCCAGAGGCTCAAGTGAATCTCAGAAGAGAGCAGCACACTACAGAGATGCCTCTGGACCCAAAATATTAAAAAATTTTTAGAATTCCAGGAGTGTGAGGTCACTTTCGCGGCCATGTGACACCTCATACTATTCATGGTAAGCAATACAAAATAAATTATTTATCACCTGCTAAATATTCTGGGGTGGTGGTGGGATGATTCAAAGATTCAAAGTAATAGTGGTGGGAAGGTGCAATGGTGGGAAATTGGTGTTGAAATATTGAATGTAAACAATGTGAACAACTGTATGAAAAATTTAAAAAATTAAAAATTAAAAAAGAGTAATGCAGGGTTCATGCCTGCTTCAATCAGCTTAATCAGTGGCTGGTAAATAGCTGTACTCCTACATAAAAAACCAAAACAACACAATTATTCATTACTAAAACTCTGGCTGACCCAAACTTAAACTCCTTTCTTTCTTTCTTTCTTTCTTTCTTTCTTTCTTTCTTTCTTTCTTTCTTTCTTTCTTTCTTTCTTTCTTTCTTTCTTTCTTTCTTTCTTTCTTTCTTTCTTTCTTTCTTTCCTCTCTCTCTTTTTCTCTCTTTCTTTCTTTCTTTCTTTCTTTCTTTCTTTCTTTCTTTCTTTCTTTCTTTCTTTCTTTCTTTCTTTCTTTCTTTCTTTCTTTCTTTCTTTCTTTCTTTCTTTCTTTCTTTCTCTCTTTCTTTCTCTCTTTCTCTCTTTCACTCTTTCTTTCTCCCTTTCACTCTTTCTCTCTCTCTCTTTCTCTTTCTTTCTCTCTTTCTTTCTCTCTCTTTCTCTCTTTCTTTCTTTCTTTCTTTCTTTCTTCCTTCCTTTCTTTCTTTCTTTCTTTCTTTCTTTCTTTCTTTCTTTCTTTCTTTCTTTCTTTCTTTCTTTCTTTCTTTCTTTCTTTCTTTCTTTCTTTCTTCCTTTTTTTCTTTCTCTCCCTTCCTTCCTTCCTTCCTTCCTTCCTTCCTTCCTTCCTTCCTTCCTTCCTTCCTTCCTTCCTTCCTTCCTTCCTTCCTTCCTTCCTTCCTTCCTTCCTTCCTTCCTTCCTTCTTTTTCTCCACATCTAGGAGCACTTGGAGGAACTCAAAGTGTCAGGGATTGAAACCGAGGGGGCTCTGAATGCAAAGCCTTTGCACTAGCTTTTTTTTTTTTTGCTTTTTGGGTCACACCTAGCGATGCACAGGGGTTACTCCTGGCTCTGCACTCAGGAATTACCCCTGGCAGTGCTCAGGGGACCATATGGGATGCTGGGATTCGAACCCGGGTTGGCCGCGTGCAAGGCAAACGCCCTACCCGCTGTGCTATCACTCCAGCCCCTGCACTAGCTTTTTGAGCCATTTCCTCAGCCGTGACTTGCGGTTTCATTATTGATAGTCCCTATACTCAGTGTAGGGATTTAGTAAAATTTAGATTTATTTACCATGAAAGGGTCATGTTCTTTCACCAGTAGAAACATTGTGCTTTTAATCTGCTCTGAGGGAATGACTATTCTGCTCTTCCTTTCTGGTTTCAGTGACTTATTTTGTCTTCTCAGAGTCAAAAATCTGTAAAGGAATATGCTCACTGATAACACTTC
Source organism: Sorex araneus (assembly GCF_027595985.1). Classification (NCBI taxonomy): domain Eukaryota; kingdom Metazoa; phylum Chordata; class Mammalia; order Eulipotyphla; family Soricidae; genus Sorex; species Sorex araneus. Next base: position 51,076,422 of record NC_073307.1, on the reverse strand, counting down.
TCTCCATAGGTTTTGAATAGTTAGCTCTTATCAACCCTCGAGAACTGATGCTGCATTCCTCTTAGAAAATCTCTGACTTTTCAAGTGCTTCATGTGATGACAATTTATGAATAATCTCTCTCCTTTCTCATAATGCATCTTTGACTATCATTCCTAGTAAACTTCTTAGTTTTCCTCTCCTGTGGGATTCTTCTTTCCTCCCCAACTCTGATGGCTCCTTCTTTTGTGGCTTTAAGGTGCTTGCTCAGCATTCTGCCCTCTGATCATTCTTTGTCTAAGACTTAATTTTTAGATCAGCTCATTCATTCTTGATGCTTTGGTGATCTCTGCCACCTTAAGGACTGGCGTAACATTATCTTTTCCTCTAAGCTTATTATTTGCACTTGTATTTTCTTAAACCCAATCTAAGAAGTTAAAATTTGTCTCTTTTCTCTAGAAACCAACTACTCCAGATCTTCCTTTTGATCTCAGAAACTTCCCTGGCTCATAGAAAAAATGTTTTCTCATGGTGTTAAAAACTCAAAACATAAAATTCCGTATTGTTTGACCTCCAAATCCTAGGAAAGCTCAAGTTCTATTGAAATATCTATCATAGTTTTCTCCTAACAATGTCTTATAGAAGGGAGACTGAGACAAAGTGATACTCTTTGTGAGACTGGTTCTTAAAGTTAAGCCCTAGAACTTTCTCCATTATTTCTGAATTCTAGGAAGGAAAAATAGATAATGAAAGCAAAGGGTATCTGCCAATAGAGAGGAACTATCCTGAAAATTGCCCCCAATAATCTTTGTGTGTATAAATATATATATTTATGTATATATATAAATATATCAATATACAGTACTTTTTCATCAGTCCATTTATTCAACAAGAAAGTATTGATGATGGGCATGGTGCTACATGCTGGGAATTAGTAAAATCATGACTTAAGGATTTAGGGATTCACATTTCAGTGGTGGAGATCAGCATGGCAGTGACATGCTAAGTGACATAAAGTAGATTGACGTGGGGATCACTACATCTGAGAGAAATCATAATTGCTTCAATCTGGGTATGACTGAGAGAACCCATAGAGTACTTGATGCACTTAGATGAGTTGTTGAATTTCTCAGGCCAACCCGGAGGGAAATAATACATTTTCTGTGTTTGTAAACTGCTCATTACCAGTGGAAAACAAAGTGGTTATATACTTGACCTAACTCTGACTTTAATTTTTTAAGAAAGTAATCATAAGCAAAAGCAATTTTAAATATAGCACGATAGGGCACGGTATTGATAAATGAGAAGAAAACTGGTTCTTAAAGAGTGTACCACTCACTTACCATGCCCTGAATTAACTGAGAACTCATTTGTCAAGAGAGCACCTACTCTACAGAGAATTCTTCCAATTAACATCAAAAGTGATCATTCTTAACCTCTCATGCATTAAGAAAATCTTGTCTGCACCCAATGTTCTGTTCATAATCAATGGAGCCCTTTATGTATGTTATTTCAAATTTATCACCCTGTATATTACCAAACTGAATGAATTAAGAAATGGATCTGCCTTGGGTTCAGACGCCAGATTTATTTGTTATCTTCTGGTTCTCATGGAATTTTTCCTTTGGTCTCGAGACATTTCACTCTGCAGTTTCTCATAGTTTGGGATATTTATTGATAGTTACTGACAGCACCTATGGTGACTCAGACTGACAATCGCTGAATCAGAAAAGGGGTCCTTTGGGGGGACTAGTTGTATTCTGAAAATGTCAGGTGAGTGACTGCCAGGCTAAGTTAAAAAGACAATAAATTCCTGGCGGTTATGTCAGGTCTTACAGTGTTGTTATATAAAGGGTGGATTAATATTAATGAAATGATTGAACAGGTTATCCCGATGAGGTGATGGGAAGAGCGATGTGTTTCTTTATTGGAAAGTAAGACATTACAGTAACATACCTGGAGGTCAAGCTCATGATCTGTAATACGATCCTTAAAATATTCAGATACTTGAACTCAATTCCACTTGTAACAAAGTAGCTGTGGAGATGACAAAATTGTCGGCAATGTTTGTTATATAAGAAACACACAGGGGATGGAGCGATAGCACATCAGGTAGGGCATTTGCCTTGCATGTGCCCAATCCGGGTTCAATTCCCAACATTCCACATGGTCCTCTGAGCACCGCCAGGAGTTATTCCTGAGTGCAGAGCCAGTAGTTAACCCCTGTGCATCGGCCGGGTGTGACCCAAAAGGCAAAAAAAAAAAACCAAACCCCAAACCCCCAAAAAACAAAGAAACACACACACACACACACACACACACACACACACTCTGCAGGATATCAATGAACTCCCACATTAGTTTTTTTTTTTAATCCTGTGGAAAAGTGTCCCTTATATTTGGTGATGAAAAAAGATGGTTTTATTAAACTTTGATCTGTGTCTGTCTGTGTGTCTCACTATCAATCTATTCAGCAACTATCAAATCCAGAAATATACACATACACCTCTGGTTAACTGATTTGCCTCAGGATGTTAACAAGGCTCTCAGTTAAATGTGATTTCCAGGATTTCTTTAAAATTACTTTAATTGTATAGCTTTCCATCTTGAGAAGATTGAGGTTCATAACCAGAAATGAAGCATGCTTAGAAAAGCTAACAAGATATTAAAAAAAATTAAACTAAATTAATTTATTTTCTTTTTTGGGGTGGAGGGTCACATAAGGCAATGCTCAGGGCCACTCCTGGCTCTGTGCTCAGGAATTAACCCTGGCAGTGCTCTAGAGATCATATGGAATGCTCAAGTTGGTTGCATACAAGGCAAACACCTTACCTGCTGTACCATTGTTCTGGCCCTTTGCTAACAAGACTTGTGTCCTTGAGGCCCAAGAAATGATTCACTGACCTTTTCCACATCCCTATGGAACTGATGGTTCCTAGAGCCCTAGGTGGGGGTGAGTTTTCAGATTAGGTTCTGTCCAGGATGGGGCCTCCAGGCTTTGAGCGAATGTCTCTATGACCACTGTCGTCTTTCCCTGCCCCATGCACCACCAAACTGTCAAATCTCTCTCTCTCTCTAAGCACAGCCAGAGTCTTCAAATATCTTTTCAGAGTTTGGGGAATATTTCTAGGGGTCAAAAAAATAATAAAGTGGGCAGGGCACATTGTCTTGCATGCACCCTGGGTGTGATTCCCTGGTACTCCATATGGTGTAATCCATGAGTACAGAACCAGGAGTAAGTTATGAGCACCACTGGGTATACCCTCTTCCCTACCCACTGCCCCGAATGATCTTCCCAAGGTTAACACACTAGGCACATTTGTTTCCCATGTAATTTTAAAAAGTTGTGAGAAGTTCCACATTAGGGAGAGTGATGATAAAAAATGAACAACAAGGTTTTGGGGCGTGGTTCAGTGACCAAAAATACCTGCTTTGCATGCGTGAGGCCATCGTTTGGTTCCTAATATTGCTCACTTTCAAAGCAGGCAACTATGGTTACTTCTGCACAAATAAGGTTGTGAGAGCCCCAGCAAGTACCACAACCACCTTAGGTGAGCATCATAGAAGATGTGAAGAACCACAAAAGGGGCCACAGAGAGCACCGTGGCCATGCAGGTGAGTCTTAGAATCAGAGTTTAGATAACAACAACAAAAGCAGCAGCAAAGGAAGTGGAAGGGGAAAAATAAAATACAGAAGAGACTCGCAGTTTTTAAAAACAATTATATAAGCAAGTTGTCTAAGCCATGTCATCTTACAATGCTTTGTTTCTTCACAGCATTAATAGTTCCAGGAACATTATAAAATATAGTTTAATTTTCTTTATTGTTGTTTTTTCTTGGGGGGTATGATTGGTTTTTATTATCAATTTTATGATAAATAACTTAATTTCAACGGCACTTTGAATTTGCCAGACATTAAAACAATAGAGAAAGATCATTTTATAAATGGGAAATTCACATCTATGTACACAAAGTGCTGGGAGTTGATTTTTTTGTTTCTACAGAAACAAAAGAAAATGGGAAATAAAGTCAGTTAAAGTAGAATCAAGTTTTATGAAATGAATCAAGTATTTGATTCATTTGTTCCCAGTGTAGGTGTGGTAAAATTTTAAAAGCTTTTTTTTTTTTTCCTTTTTGGGTCACACCCAGCAATGCTCAGTGGTTACTCCTGGCTCTGCACTCAGGAATTACTCCTGGAGGTGCTCAGGGGACATATGGGATGCTGGGACTCAACCCTGGTCAGCTGCATGCAAGGCAAATGCCCTACTCACTGTGCTATCACTCCAGCCCCTAAAAAACATTTTTTTAATGGTGAAAGAAGATGGTTTTTATTGAAACTTATTTAGAAGGGTGTAAAAGGAGAGGAAGAATATGGGCTTCTTCAGAGTAGAAAAAGCAAGCAAAGAGACATAGAGATGAACAAGCAAGATATGTGTCCAAAGGAGAACACAGGATCAAAGAGAAAGCCTAAAATTCTTTTACTTAAAATCCAAGCTGTCTGTGGACAGTTTGGCTTATTTGAAGTTCAACTGGGATGGAGGAGAGAGGTTACTGTCAGTGGGGTGAGTGGCAGGATTCATATCAATAGAAAATCCAGAGGCTGGAGAGTTTGTACAGTGGGTAAGGTGTACACAGTCAACTCTGGTTTAATCCCCTGCATCACATATGGTCTCCTGTGCACCACCAGAAGAAATTCCTGATCTCAGAACCAGGAGTAATCCCTAAGCATTGCCAGTGTGGCCCCCGAACCAAAAACAATAATAGGAAACAAAAAAATGAAACACCACCCCAAAAAAAAGGAAAAGAAAAAAATCTAATATCTTTTCCATTTCCTTTAAATTGGATAAATTGTTGGTGATGGGCAGGCAAAAAAGTGAAGAAGCTATTGAGTGTAAAAATCTAGACCAGCGAACTCTCTTGGTTAAGTAAGATGTTGGTGTATGGCAAAGGGTAAAATTGTGACTCCAGGGTAAGATGAACATTGATGATTCTTGGGCTCTGCCTTCCAAGTGTTAGTGTATTATGACTCTGCCTATTCCCTAGTGTTAGTCTAAGGAAAGTGCTGGGAATCTGTAACCTTTGTTACTGTTGTTGTTTTTGGTTGTTGGGCCACACTGAGTGATGCTCGGGGCTTACTCCTGGTTCTTTGTGCAGGGATCACTCCTGGAAGGATTGGGGAATCATATTGGATTCTGAAATCAAACCTGGGTTGGCCACCTGCAAGGCAAGCACCACACCCACTATACCATGACTCCGGCCCAGAATTTGTGTTCTTCAGTGCCAGCATGCAGTTGATGTGAATGTGGATGGTTCCTGGACTGTGTATAAACACTAGTTGTGGTAGCTCAAAGAGACAAAGAAGGACATGAAATACACCTATTTGGCTACTTTGGATTTTGTCTTTTTATGTTTAGTGACAGAGTGTGGAAGCATTATTGGAAAAGGAATGCTGGCTTCAAGTCCCAGTTCCTTTATAAATCTGTGCTTGGGAACATGTCTCCCCTTTCTGCCCCCCGCCCTTTTTTATAGCTATTATGTAGGGATAATAACAACAACTTTCAGCATCTTGAGAGGGTTGATATATATTAATGCAGGTTAGGTATAGACAATGCCTGGTGCATCATACACTTCCTGTGTTTGATTCCAAGTTTCAATATCAGCCTCCTTTTCCTCCATCTTCAGGTCAAGCTAACTCACCTAGTTCTCATAGAACAAAGTGCTTACAGCTGCCTAGAAATCCAGGTGTGAGTATTTAAAGGCCTGGATGACTTTTGCTCTCTCTGCATGAAAGAGCCATCAGACAGCATTCTGCATTTATATATTCACATGAGGTAAGAGAAGGAGAGAGAGATTGATCCCAAAGCACAAATTATCAGAACTGGGCTCCAGATGGAGAATTTATGGATTCGATGTGCATTTTAAATTTAGACTTTCATTCCAAAGCTTAAGAGAAGAGGGAAAAAAATGTTGCTAATTAAATCAATGTAAAGAATTTATCTAAAGCTTAAAGATGAGGGACTATTTGAATTAGCCACAGAATGGGTCATTCATCTTAAAGAGGTCTCTGATTTTTTCCCTAATATTTATTTCTGTTTGTAAAGAAAGTACTGTTGGGTAATTCTTTTATTCTTACAAAGTTGGATGGAAACGAACTAGAATAGGAGGAAATCACCAGTCTCCTGGGACCACAGCCTGCACTTTGCAGAAACAGGTGGGGTGTGTTCCATAGAGCACAGGTGGCTGATGTCCGGCAGCTCTCAGGGGTCTCCTCTGCCCCTCCTTCTGACTCTCCCCACCAGACCTTCTCCTCTCCCTCCCCTTTCTCTCCATCCATTATTTGCTCTTTGTCTCTGACCATTATCTAAAGCAGAAAACCCGTCACTGCTGCCACATCCATTGAAAAAAAAAGTGCATAGAAGTTCTGTAGTAGGTTGGAAGGGAAGGGATTAATTCTATATATAATATATGCATATATTATACATACTTCACACTACGAGTCTATGAGCACATGAATGCATATTTAACTAGTGACAATATTCCCAATTTTTTTCACGTTCTTCCTTTCTTCTCTTTTCTCATACATGATTTCCTAATTACCTCCCCACAACCCACCTAGTCCAAAGCATTTGATTGCCGCTGGAAGAACTAACACTATTTATTCTAATGGGACTGCAAAAAGTAAGAAGTACATAGCATTAAACTTCAAACCTCAGTTAGAGACTTGTTGCATCGGCATTTGTCTTATTTGGAAAAACAGTTTTAAATTGTCTTAAGTTCTTGTTGGCCCTTGCAAAGTCAGGCTTATAAGATAGGATCATCTATTTCTTGTAACTTTGTTTTTTTGGTTAGGTTTTTGTTTTTTGGGACACACCCATCCGTGTTCAGAGCTAATTCCTGGCTCTTTCTTTACTCAGGGACCACTCCTAGTGGATTCAGGTGACCATATGGGATGGGGTGTTGGAGATTGAAACGGGGTCTGCTGTATGCAAGATAAGCACTCTACCTGCTGTACTATCACATGGGCCCCCATTATTTCTTTTAATTTCTGTCACAAAAGGTTGGTTTCTTCAAAGATAGATTTGTTCTTGCAAAGTAGAGTAAAGAAGAAGAAATTCTTGCTTTCACTCAGGATTAGAATGGAAAGGAGGTGTGAAGAAAGAGGGAGGTATGAAGTAGGTATGAGGGAAGTATAAGGAATGAAGAAGGAGTTAAGAAAGAGAAGGCATGCCAGAATTAGCTGAACTCTCAAAGGAAGGATGCTGAAACAGAGGAAACATGATGGAAATGTATCTCTCCTGTGTGACTGTCTAGAGAGAGAGAGAGAAAGAGAGAGGCATTTCAAGGCTGCTATGCTTTCCTTGGTGCAAGGAACTCAGGTTCCTGTTTTATTTTTGCTTGACTGGGATCTCCATTCAGAGTATGCCTGTGGTCCAAGATAGCTGGTCTTAACTTTATATACATTGTCAACATCCCAGCTAATAAATGAGAAAAGCAAAAGGCATAGAGAAGACCATACCCCCTAACTTTCAGGATAGGTCACTTACCAGCACTTGTTCATCTGATTATCTGGACATAAAACAAAAGGGGAAACTTAACTGTTTCTCAGTGCCTTTGAGCATGATGCAATAAGAATGGTCTAGTTTTGCTCTAGGCATTGTAGGCTGGGCCAAATGGAATGATTTTCATAGTTTTGAGCAGGTTACCAAATAAAAGGTCATGGTTTTAGTTTAGTCAATTAAAAGGGGGGGATGAAAAAAAATCTGGTTGAATATAGTATGAGACTAATACACAAGACTGTGGAAATGAGGGTCAGGAAGACTGATCCATAGTTGGAAGCTTGCCACAAGAAGTGGAGGAAGGGGAGTGCAGTTAGAAAAGAGAAGGGAAAACGATGATGGTGGTAGTTGGAAACGATCACTCTGGAGAAGAACTGAGTGCTGAAAGAAGGTAAAGGGATACACATGATAACCTTTCAGTCATAACATTGCAAACCACCATGCCTAAAATGAAAGAGAGAGAGAGAAGAGGAGGAGGATGATTAGGAGAAGGAAAGAAGAAGAAGGTGACTGGGGGGCATGGCTAGTGGCAGGAGGGAAACTGGGAACATTGGTGCTGGGAAATGTACACTGGTGAAGGGTTGAATGTTGGAACGTTGTGTGCCTGAAACCCAATCATGAACGACTTTGTAACTGTCTATCTCATGATGATTCAATAAAAAATATCTGGTCGAGGGCCAATTCTGTGAAGGATGAAACGAGTAAGTATATACGTGCGTGTGTGGTGTGTGGTGGGGGGAGGGAAAATGTGAGGTATAAACAAGGCTGGCAGATAGATCTGGAGGTAAGAAATGACCAGAAATGTTTAAGGGAGTCAAGTTTAGGGCAACTTGCCTCCTTCTGTGGCATGATCTGAGAAACTACAATCCCTGTGGAAGGTTTTGTTTGTTGGTGCAGGAGCCACATAGTAGCTCTTGGACTTGGTAGATGTGTTTAAGGCAATAGCACTTGTACACTCAGCATGAACTCTGGTGTCTCAGAGGTGTCCGCAATCCTCCGTGAGATGTGTCTGCATGGGGCTAGGAGTTAGTGAGGTCTAGACTTAGAATAAAATGCAATATATATTGACCTTGGAGACAAGAGGATTGGGATAGCATTTGATCAGCAGAGACATTCTGACTGTTGAACCCTGGGGTGGGAACTGACAGTCCTTGTCAGATACAAGTTGCCTCAGTGAACCTGATCCTCTTTTCCTAAAGACACAGGGATCCTCCTCATGCACGCAGCCCATGATAGTTGGAAATGATCACTCTGGACAAGAACTGAATGCTGAAAGGAGGTAAAGGGATACACATGATAACTTCTCAGTAACAGTATTGCAAACCACAATGCCTAAAAAAGGGATGAAAAAGAGAAAGAAAGAGAGAGAGAATGAGAGATAGGAGAGAGAGGATGAAAGAGAGAGGAAGAGAGAGAGGGGGGAGTATCTGCCAATATAAGGAAAAGCAGAGAGGAGGAGAGGAAACCAAAAAGGGTTAACTTGAGAGAGAGTTTATGTCCAGTAAGAGAGAGCTTCAAGTAGGAGTAATCCTTTTTTTTAATTTTTATAAAAAATATTTTATTGAATCACCATGAAAAAAAATTACAAAGCTTTCAGGTTTAAGTCACAGTCAAATACTGATTAAACCCCCATCCCTTCACCAGTGCACATGTTCCACCACCAAGAAACCCAATATACCTTCCTCCCACCCCACCCCCCACCTAAGTAGCTAATGATATTCCCTTTATTCTCTATATACTTTGAGTACATTCCATATTTCCATACAGAACTCACTATTATTGTTTGGAAATTTTCCCCAACAATCAGGCCTGCTGAATAGGCATCATCTAATAATTTCTCTTCATTGCTGAGAGTGAAGACTCTGAGTCCGCGCGGCCGCAATAGAAACCCAAATAGTTTTGGGTTTCTAATATTTTAGCTCAGTTCACAGTCAAAATGCATGGCTGCAAGAAGCCGCTCTGGTGCCAAAATGGGTTAGGAGACCTCAGGATCACAGTCTTTAGGAGTGGAGGGTCTGTTTCTCGTGCCACGGCTCCGGATCATCTCTGGGCGGAAGGCATGCTGGTAACGCCCCCCCCTCCCAGGACCACCTACAGGCTACGTCAGTAAATAAAATCCTACCTCCATGTTGAGGGGTCTTAGAGGGTGGCTCTCACCACGTGGATGCTGCCGCTGCCGCCATTTCCACTCAGAAAAACGGGGCAGAGAGGGAAAATCCCTCCCCGGGCTGCACAAGGTTGTAGTTCAGTTCACAGTCAAAATGCATGGCTGCAAGAAGCCGCTCTGGTGCCAAAATGGGTTAGGATCAAGTAGGATAATCTTTGCCGTGAAAATTGGCAAATGAACTTCTCCCACTTCCCAGTACCACTCGTGGAACTGATGCCTGTGTATTGTGGGGAGGGTAGAGAAGATGAGGTGGAAGGCAGGGGAGGCAGGAAAATATTCTTGAGAAAATTCAAGGGTGTTAGGGCTGGAGTGATAGCACAGTGGTTAAGGTGCTTGCCTTGCATGCAGCTGACCTGGGTTCGATCCCTGGCATCCCATAACGTTCCCTGAGCACTTCCAGGAGTGATTTCTGAGAGCAGATCCAGGCATAAACCCTGAGTACTGCCGGGTGTGACCCCCAAAACAAAACAAAAACAAATTAAAATGCATTATGGCAAATAAGCCAATTTTCTCATTAAGTCTGGTATTTGAGACTTGCAATGCCAGCTCATTTTCTTTGGACCTTACCCTCATACAAATGCAAATTGAACCAGAAATTAAAATTGAGGTTTTACATTTAGTATAGAAATGTGTCATTTAACTGTACACCAGCCTGAGGATCTGACCTCAGAGGAACACCATTTCTACAAAAGATAACTTTTAGCAAGCTGATAGCTCTTTTAGAACCAAAACTAGAAAATAGCTGTTGAGTGGTAGAGAATTAATATCTCACAAATCAGGTGTTCCCCAGTTATTTGTTCTTGGAACATTTACATAAATAAAATAGCCTTAAACATATTTATATGTGTATATATACATATATATGTGATCATAGGAAATTATATAATTTAGTTATACAAATATCCATTTTACAAGACAGATTATTTGAATGCATCTCTGATAGAGTGATTTCCTCAGTGACTAAAAAGAACTTCTTTTCTCATTGCAGTGTTAAACTCAGACTCACAGACTCCAGACAGAGAGCAATTACATGGGGGATATTGTGTCGCTATTGCCTGCAATTTAGATAAAACCAGGATGGATGTGCACACACACACACACACACACACACACATGCACACACACACAGAGTCCATGAGGTAATACACTCAATGAAGTACTATTTTAATGTATGCATGGAAACCCAGTTCAATAATTTGCTTAACTTTTTTCACTGGAACAAGGTTATTCTCCTAGAACCATATGGCTAAAATATATAGTTTGATTGAGCAGTAAGATTGGTTCCTCAGGGACCATAGAACTTAGGTTGACCAGCTCTGTAGTTCTAAAATATTTCATAAGAGGGGTACAAATAACCAAAGTCTACTGCACACAATGAAATATCCAAAGGAAGACCACATTGTTCTCTTTGCTAAGAAGTTTTTTTTGAAAATAAAAAGATATTCTTTGATGAGATAAACCATTGTGCCTATTAGGGTTCTTGTGTTTAGCCCAGGAACACAGCAGACTGTGCAAGGCAGTCAGCAGTCTGCTGTTGACACAGCTAGGCCAAGTGACTCTCTAACTATTGTAAACACCTATAAAAGGTGGTTTTACTTATGTGCTTGGTGATGGGTCCTTGACAGTGTGGGATTCATCGTCTGATAAGTGAGGGTTAGAAGTCACTGAGTTGCTTGGCTTCTTCTCCCAATGTCAAAGAGCCCAAAGCTTTTCATGTTTTAAATAAGGAAATTGCCTAAACATGTGTGGTCCAGTTGTAGTTATTAGCTCATCAGAGCCCAAAGTGAGTGGGAGACCCCAATGAGGGTCGGGGATGTTCTGTCTGATATGTTATAGCTTTGAGATGTTTTAGTGAGAATCACTGTGATAGTGGGGGTTGCATTGCTTAATGGTCAGTGGGATGCATTTTAGCAAGGTCTCTGAGAAAATGGTTTTAAGCAGCTTGTTGGGTGTCTTTGAGTAGGATTTTAATAAAGAAAGAAAAGTTTTCTTATAACAAAAGGAATTTTGGTGTCAATCTCTTCAGAACCAAAGGGTTGTCTTGCCATCCAGAGGAGACAAGAAATTTTATACTTTATCCAGCCTTTGATATTCTTCCTTAACAGCCAGGCCTGATTTCATGGAATTCCTGTTAAGTCTGAGGTTTACTTTATTATTTATAAAATTCTCTCCCATTTTACCTTCATTTTCTACCAGTCCATATTTTGTTCTGACTTCAAAGCCAATCTCTGCTTGACATACACTTGAGCTTGTTCATAAAATCTCTTCACTATGCAATGTGGAAGATGCCAAAGTCTATTAGATATTATCTTCTTGTTTTGTGTTATCATTCAGAGATTTTTTGCCTTTTGGATTTAAGGACATCGTTTCAGCTTGAGTGAGTCATTATTGGCAGATACGTATGTGTTCAAGCTATCTCATGTGATTTCATACACGTGTATGTTGTGAAATTATCACCATGATCAGGTTAGTTAACATTTCCATCTGCCCACATGATTTCCTTTTATTTGTGGTGTTGGGTCTTAAGGTCTACCCTCAACAATATTCAAATATATGTATTGTTAATTATATTCATTATGCTGAACATTAGAGTCCAAGAATTTTAACATCTTATAAGTTTGTAGCCCTTGATCAATAGCTCTCTATTTTCCCCGAACCTTAGCCTCTGGCAACTATACTCTACGCTTATTTTCACGAATAAATTAACCAACCAGAGGGACAAACTAATGAAAATTGGGTCTAGTCATGAGATGAGGTATAAAATCTAGGGTTTGACCTGGAGTTTTATATCCCATGTGAACTTCCAAAATTAGCCTTTCATAAATCATTTTGAAAAAATATATTTCTGAGCTCTCATCCCCAAGACTTACTCATCAAATATAATTTCCCCACAGGAATATCCAGTATCATCTAAATGAATAATTAACATTCAAGGTGTTAAGATCATGTCCACATGATGGAAAATGTTTTGGAAAGGAATAAATGAGTGCATTACTAATGAAAATGTTTTCTTTACAAAAATGCCATTGAATTATGCTACCCAGACAGTTTTCTCACTGATAATTCATTGATAAATGGAGGAATAAGGAACCACATTAAGATATCAGAACATCATTTTCAATTCTCTATATTGGTATTCAGCATCGATAAGCTATGGATATTTTCTCAGCATTAGAGTTAATTATTACCCAACCAAAGAACTGCACTGAAAAAAAAAAAAGAACTGCACTGATGTGTTATTGAATTGGAGACTGAATCAGAGACAGATTCTAGTGTTTATAGGAGTCTTTAGGAAGCATTTTCCAAACCGAGTTGGCTGAGACTCACAGGAAGAGAAATATAATTTACTTTGCAACCCAAGTGCAAATATATATATCTAAGTAAAGCAAAAGTTCACAGGGCAATATTTACTACCTGCATCAAACATTGATGTTTTCTATTGTATTTTATTTCACTTTGAAAATAAATGAAACATGAGGTTATCATGCTAAACAAAATAAGTAAATAAGTGAGAATGTGAAAGACAATTACTAGATGACTCCTTTAATATGTGGACTATAACCAAAGCAAATGAACTAAAAAATAATGAAAATAATGTTTAGAATTTACAAAAATATGGAAGTGACCAAATTTGGAGGGAATGGGGAATGGGATCACACTACTAAGTGAGGCCGTCATTTTGATAGTGTCAATAATACCAGAACTTGTGTTGTGGGTTTCAAGAAGTAGATGTACCTATTAATGTGTGATGCTGTACTCCAAAGCTTACACAGTAATGTAAACTGATTGTAAATCAATAGAGATTTATTTAAAAGATGAACTCAAATGTAAATCACATGGATAACCTGTACAAAAGAAAATTAAAACAAATGAACCTAAGCACAATTTGAATGCCCTGTGATTTGTACTGTCCATGTAAATATTCCAAGAACAAAATAACTGACTTAAATCCATTTGTGTTTATTGCATTAGACTGGACATAAAAATATTAATAAAAACTTCAAATGCTCCTGGAAACATCAAAATTGGCACTCTATTTAGAAAACTGTGACCTCCCCCTGTGACTTAGCAAAGAGGAATTCAATGTTGTTAACAGTCTATATATTGGATAAAGGTGGTAGTAGATGGACAAAGAAATTTTTATCAGAAAATGCTATTCCCAAGCGCGGGTGAACCAAAAACTTTCCTTCAAGACACAGTTCCAGAGAAGGACAACTCAGGGTCCTTGCTTTCTGGATTCTTGTAGTGTTACTTAGTATTCAAGATGCCAAACTCGATACTCCTACGATGGCATTATTTTCCTGTCCTCTCATTTGTTACTGCTTATTTCTTTTTTCTTTATTTATAAAGTTGGGAAATATATCATTATCATTAATTGTAAAGATATAATTCTATAGTCAGTTATATCTTCATATATATGTCTAATTGGGTGGTTTCTATAAGAATATGAACATGATCATGAATAGATCAAGGATATTAGAGAAATCCCCATAAAGTAGCTATATACCCACATTTTATACATACATATTAATCTAACATATACCATTACATTGACCCTTGTTAAATTTTAATCCAGGTACCCAATGATAAACTGATGGGAAAATTCTAGAAAGTTTGCTGTAGAAAATGTGCCATTGAAGTCACATATGATAGGAACAATTTATCTTTTATAGACTTGTGGTTTTGATTTTCCTGAAACTATGCAAGGTTTGGGCTGGGAGAGCAAGAGAAAGAAAATGCCAGCATTTTCCCTCAGGGAGCTCTCAGAAAGCAACTCGTATCAGCTGGTGAAGGAAAGAGTTGGGAATCAGACTCTTTTCTAGATATTAGTCCACGATCGTGGTATGTGATGGAAGTCAGTTCTGGAATATTCCTTCTGAACCTCAGCTTTGGCCTTGAGGGCCCTTTCTGGTACATTCCTCCCATTCAGGTTATTATTCTTACTGTTTTATCCACACTCCTGGTCCTGCTGTGGTTGGTGAAGTTCTTGCTGGGAACAAGGAAACCATGAACCCAGGAATTTAATATTAGAAACAAAGGAGAAATATTAAATAGAGAAAGGTAGTAGGAAAGAAGTCACTCATTACTGCTGGGCAAATTAATTCTCTGACTACCAAACATATATTTCAGGTGCTGGCCAGATGTCCATGGATCATTATCCATCAGAACAAGGATGCTCTTTGAGCATATGAGGGGTCTGGGTCCCGGAACTCAGCAGTAGTATACCATAGTTTTTATGGACAGTGAAATCTAGCGATCTACATTTGGGACTGGAACCTAATCACAAATGGATAATTACCCTTCACCTGTGCATTGGAAGATTCTACAGGCAAAAAGCCCCCACTGACACCCAATTAAACAAAAGAACCAGAAGCTATGAGGAAAACAACCTGAGAACTGCAGAAGTTGTTTTTAATGGCAAGAGAGAGAAGTTACAGGATTCGGGGAACTCTGCCAAACACATAGGGAGTTTCTCACGTGTGAAACTTGCTTCATGAGAAATAACAGACCCACTTAGAGACCACTCCTGGTAATATTATTTTGGCTTTGTCAAAAATTTTAGACTGTTACTAAAGTATGTCCTAAGCAATGCACCTCATTAAAAAACTAAAACAAATGCGTATTGTGTTTTCCTAGTTATACTACAGTATGCAGTGACATAATATTGCAAAATTAAGTAAATAAAAAGGAAAGTATGGATTGAATAAATATAATTCTAACATCCATGGATGACTACGGTAATTTAGAAAACTTTTAGAAATAAATTACATATAAAGGAATATCTACATACAGACAAACACGCACTTGCCTGCATCTCTGGGCAGAACCTGTTGGTTCACTCTTTGCTGGTTGGCACTGTTGCCAGCCCCCTCCATGGTGAGGTGGTGAACCATTGAGGTGATTTGGAGACAACCACTGGACTAGAGCTGTTACCGACTGGATTCCACGGGACGCCAAAAGAATGCCTGGCCGCCCACCTACGAGGTTGTCAAACTTCTTCGTCAAGATGCTGAATGAATGGTTTGATGCTCTTTGTGTTACTGGAGCGAGCAGGTGCCATTGGGCTACACTAGCATGTGACAAGGTTGAATGGAGACATTACTGGTGCCTGCTCGAGCAAATTGATGAGCAACGGGATCACAAGTAAGTGATAAAGAAATATTGGGTTGTATGAAAAATGGTAGTGTAACCTGCTTTCTATTTAAATGTAGCATAAATATCTTTCCATTTCATCTGTTAAAATAATCAAAGTGAACATATTTAGTATTTTATTTTGTTTAATTTGGCTAACTAACCGATTGTGCCACTGGAGCTTCACACGGCAGAGCCTGGCAAGCTACCTGTGGCGTATTCGATATGCCAAAAACAGTAACAACAAGTCTCACAATGAAGATGTTACTGGTGCCCACTAGAGCAAATCAACGAACAATGGGATGACAGTGCAACAGTGCTACAGTGCTTCATTTGGCTGTATTGAATATATCTTATTATATCTTATTTGACTGTGTCTTACTTGGCACTACTTTATTTAACTAATCCTTTTTAGCATTTGTATCATCATAAAATTTCTCAACTTCATGTTCTTATATTATAATTAAGTTGTACAAAGGCATGTTAATTTCTTTTGGGTAAGAAATTGAACAAGTATTGAAAATGTTTAAACAGGATAAACAGGATCTTAAAGACATGTATTTCATCACAGCATTATTTGTAAAACTCATTACATAGAAACAACTTGTTTCCATCAATGGATGAATAAAGATGAGACATATCTATCTATCTCTTTATGTTGTTTAAGGGTAAGAGTACAAACCTGTAATGACTAGTGAAGTCAATAAGTCTTAGGATTAAATACATAGTATAGAAAATACAGAGAATAAGATAGTCATTAAACTTACTAGAGACTAGAACTTACTTCTTCCAACCACTCTAAAGAAATGCTAAGTTTGTAATTTGGAAGAGTTGTTAGGATTGCAACAAGGAAAACCATATTACAATATATAATATCAAATGAACATGTGTACAGCTAAAAGTTTACAATGTTGATGTCAACTAGATTTTAATCTAAATTGGAAAAATATGTAATTAATAAAAAATAATTGTTCTGAGTAAGAAATTTTCATTTTCTAAATCTCTTGGTTTAATAATGTTGCACTACAAAATCAGATGATATGAATATGATACTTGACATGATTATTTCAGTCTGTTGGAGGATACAGCTGGTCAACCCAGTGCACGATGTTATCTTTTTCCCCTTCCCTTAAATGAAGAAATTCTTAGCATAGCTTACAATGTCATGCTTTCTTGCATGAAACAGAAAGTGCTAACTTATGCCAGTCACAGTAGACTTTAATGTCACTGTATCTATCACTGTCATCCTTTTGTTCGTTGATTTACTCGAGTGGGCATCAGTAATGTCTCTATTACACTCAGCCCTGAGATTTTAGCAGCCTCTCCTTACTCGTCAACCCCAATACTTGGAGGCTCTTTCAGGGTCAGGAGAATGAGACCTATCGTTACTGTTTTTGGCATATCGAAGACGCCACGGGTAGCTTGTCAGGCTCTGCCATGTGGGTAGGATACTCTTGGTAGCTTGCCAAGCTCTCCAGAGGGGTGGAGGAATCAAACCCAGGTCAGCCACATGCACATGCAAGGCAAACACCCTACCCGCTGTGCTATTGTTCCAGCCCCAGGTCCCGCACACTTGGGTTCCTCTACTGGTTCCTTCATGTGTGAGGCTTGTCTGAAGGAGACCATAAGAGAAAGAATTCACTGTATCACTGTCATCCTGTTGCTCATTGATTTGCTCGAGTGGATACCAGTAAATCTCCATTGTGAGACTTGTTGTTATTGCTTTTTGCATATTGAATATGCCACGGGTAGCTTGCCAGGCTCTGCTGTGTGGGCGAGATACTTTTGATTGCTTGCCAGACTCTCCAGAGGGGTGGAGGAATCAAACCCAGGGCAGCCGCATGCAAGGCAAACACCCTACCTGCTGTGCTATTGCTCCAGTCCAGAGAAAGAATTACTTGCATTAATTTTCACAGTTAGAATTGGAGTTCTTCATTAATTTTTTAAGTAAATATTTTTAGGTGCTAAACTAGTTAGGCCTTCAAATATTACTTAATGATAAGCTGATAGATGCAATGTCAGGAAGAAAAAAAAACAAAATAATGGTGTATTCCTTATAGAAGATGAGCAATGTAGGTTGTAGGATAGAATAGAATCCAAAATTTATATTTTGGGGTCTTTATGAAAACACTCTTGGTAAGAGCAAAGTAGGCCTTTACTATCATAACTACTGTCACCATTAATTTAGATACATTGGCATTTAAAATGGTGTGATTTTTGCTTTTTAGTAGATCATCATTTTCAAGATATTTTTATATGACATAATGGTGCATGGAGGCTCCAAAAAGTGAGTAAAAGAATTTATATCTTAAATTTGAGGATGTGCATCTATAGATGCTCAAAAAGGCAATTTTGTATAAACCCTATCTAATTAGAGACAAATCTAGACAAAGCTAAGTTTATGTTCTTTATATTCACACTGGGCTGGAGCGATAGCACAGAGGTAGGGCGTTTGCCTTTCATGTGGCCGACCCGGGTTCGGTTCCTCTGCCTCTCTTGGAGAGCCCAGCAAGCTACGGAGAGTATCTCGCCTGCACGACAGAGCCTGGCAAACTACCCGTGGCATATTCGATATGCCAGAAGCAGTAGCAGCAAGTCTCACAATGGAGATGTTACTGGTGCCCGCTTGAGCAAATCTATGAGCAATGGGATGACAGGGTCAATGACAGTATATTCACATTAATAAGATTTTTTTTAAGCTGGCGGTAGCACCAATAGTGTGATTTGCGAACATCATTATTTTCACATTAGCACCTGTTGAATTAGTATTAGTACTACCAGTTGAGTTTGATTTTGCCTATGCATCTACTTAGTAAAATGTTCTTATATGTAAGTATAGTAAGGTAAAAAGTTATATTAGCAGTATGAGAGATTTTTCTTAAAAAATCAACTTCAGATAAGTGTGTTAAAAAGCCTAAAGAAACAAGACACATTTACCAGCCATATTTTTACTTCTATAACCAGTGTGGCTGATCCTAAGTAGTACGCCTAGATTAAGACTTTACAGTGACCCAAATTAATATAAAGAAAAAATCTCTCATTTAAAAGGTGTTTGGCAAGGACCAGGAGAAATGGTCCATGGTTAGGACCCTGCCACAAGTGATGTTGTGGGGAGGGCAGCTAGGATAGAGAAGGGACCAGTATGCCAAAGATATTCAAAAATTATCTCTCTGGACAAGAACTGAGTGTTAAAAGTAGGTGAAAGAACAAACATGATAACCTTTCAGTATCTGTATTGCAAACCATAATGCCCAAAAGGAAAGAGGAGAGAGAGGGGGAGAAAGAAGAAAAGTACCTGCCATAGAGGTAGGCGGAGGTGAGATATGGGGGCTTAGGAAAACTGGGTACATTGGTGGTGGGAAATGTACACTGGTAAAGGAATGGTGATGGAACATTGCATGACTGAAACCCAGTCACAAACAACTTTGTGTCTGTGTGCTTCAACTTAAAAATTATATCTATGAATATATGTATATGTACATATAATAAAAGGGTGTTGGGGGCAGAGAGGTAGTACAGGAAGTAAGGTGCTTGCCTTGCATGTGGCTGACCCTGGACAAACCCCAGCTCTCCATATGGTTTACAGATCATAGCCGGAAGTGATCACAGCCAGAAGAGCTAGGAATAGACACTGAGGACTTCTGGGTGTAGCACATAAACAAGCAAACAAAAAATAAGAAAGACAGAAAAATAAGAAAATTAAGAAAACAATAAAAAATAAGAAAATTTTTAAAAATAAAATAAGAAAAAATAAGAAAGACTTATTTGGGCACCTCTATCTTCTTTACAAAGTTTCCCATCTCTATCAGTCTAACTGAATGATGTACTGACACCCAGCCCTTCCTTTTAGTTCATCACTTGGGAAAACGTTTTATATGAAGATTAAAGCATCATAGTACAACAGGGGGGGAGTTCTGTATAAGATATGATATTCTCTATATAAGACATAACACATACTTTACAATGTGTTAACTAAATACACAAAGTTACCCACAATCTCCTTTCTAATGCACATGTCTAAAGATGTTAAGCTAACCTATCATTTTAATCACTATCTCCTTTTTGGGGAAGAAAACCAGGAGGAATACCATTGCTTATTGCTTTTCTTTTTTTGTATTAAAGAGCCATAATTTACAAAGTCACTGATAGCTGCATTTTAGGCTACAATAATTAAACACCAGTTCCACCAGTGTCAACTATCAACTTGACAGGCATCTTATAAAATTCCAGTGGTTGGCCTCTAGATATCATGAGTTCAGTTCTGTTGAATCTGTGTTTTGCATAGATGACTATAATGGGTAGGGCTCTCGTCTTGCATGTGACTGACTTGGTTAAATCCCCAGTATCCCATATGGTTCTCCAAGCACTGCCAGGGGTAATTCTTGAATGCAGTGCCAGTTATAATCCCCGAACATCCCTGGCTGTGGTCCCCAAACAAACAACAAAAAAACAAAGGACTACTTGTATTACTAAGCAGGTGCAAGGAACTATGAAATCACTCAATTAAAAAAAAAATTGGTTTGTCACAGTTTCTCCCTCTCCCTCACTTAGACATCACCTATGTTTTTCTTTTCCTCAAGATCTCTCTGGGTATTTTGATGTCAAGTTGCTTAAGAGGCGAGCATTGGTAGTGGGAATGTACACTGGTAGAGGAATGAGCAATGGAGTATTGTATGATTGAAACCCAATCACGAACAACCTTTTCCCTGTGTATCTCAAGGTGATTCAATTAAAAAAATACAAAGAGGCATGGAGGAACATAAATCATGTTCCCATTGTAGAGACGAAGGAATGAGACTCAGTGGAAGGATTTTCCTGAGGCCACTGATCCAGCACAAGGTAGAAGGGCTGGGAACTGACCTGGCCTCGTCAACCCAGGGTTGCCAAGATCTGTCACCCACATTAACAGGGCCGGCAGAGGGTTCTCCCACAGGAGCAGCTGTTTGCTCAGCCGGGAGCTTGTGGGCAATGAGAAAGGATCAGCTGTTGTGCCTGTAAGAATTCCCCAAGGACCCTGCGCTCTGTTGGTGTTGCAATCAAGTACTTCACACACCTGTGGGCCCCGCCTCCCCCAAAGCCAGCACACCTGTCAGCCACCGTCTTTCCACGCGCAGGTCCGGGCAGAAAATCAGCGCCCAGAAGAGGTAGAGAACATCCTAGGATCACCTGGGAGCTCTTGTTTCCTCCTTCCTCATTGTGTTCCCACATTTCTCACTCCTGATCTTGTGGTTTCCTCCCCCCGCCTTCTGCCTCTTGAAGCTGAGCCCACTCACTTGAAATCTACCTCTTGAAGCGCGGTGAAATCGTGCAGACAGATCTGCCTTGGTTCGAATTCACGTTGTCTTTTACCCCACCCTCCATGGATGATGGGCCGAGCATGCACCAGGTAACGATGCATATATACAAGAATGGTCATTGGCTGATATTTGATATTCAAAAAAATGTTTTATGGGTGGACGCTTTAAGATTGCACTATGCTGTATTGGAAGGCTGTCTTGAGGAAAGGAAATGATCTGTTTGCCCATCTCTAAGCGTTTTAAATGTAGATACAGACAATTAAACAAGTGGTTGCCATTGATGGGGGTGGTAAGGGACCCATCAGATGAAAAAACTCTGACCTTCACCTTTTGCTAAATTGTTCTTTGTCTCTGTTTGTACAGAGGGCTGTCAGTGGAACAACAGCAGCATTGAGCATGCTATTTACTCTGGTCATCTTTGGGAAAGGAGAAATGTTAGCAATTTTTCCCTAAGTATAAAATTGAAATATCGCTCCATAGAAATGCTGAGTTTCTAAAAATGCAGAAATATTTGGAGTCTCTATTAAATTTTTTGGCATGATAGAAAGTTTGGACCTTAGTGTAAAATTCATTTGTTTAAGTGGAAGCCAAAGCTATTCAACTTGGTATTACCCTCTCCAGAATACCCCACTGTCCTGGGACTCAGCAGGCAGAACTCATTTACATTTTTATCTCCCTATAGTCAGTGCTAAAATTCCATTGGTCATGTTCAGATAGAACTTACCAGAAGAGTCATTTCACTTGAAAACATCTTTATTTGCAATGACATTTTGAATCTCCTCACCTGCAGGATGGAAACTTCCTATCTTGACATATTCACGATTCTGGTCAAGAATGTTTCATATGTATGAAACACAGCAGAAATTTGGGACCTCTATTTTTTTTCCTT
The DNA here is from genome assembly GCF_027595985.1 of Sorex araneus. NCBI lineage: Eukaryota > Metazoa > Chordata > Mammalia > Eulipotyphla > Soricidae > Sorex > Sorex araneus. Next base: position 51,054,404 of record NC_073307.1, on the reverse strand, counting down.
GGGTCTATCTGCTGGAGCTAGGAGACCCCTTCCTTTCCGCATTCTCTCTGATACAGAGACTTTAATTTTTATTTATTGATTGATTTTGGTCACACCAGCAGTGCTCAGGGGTTACTTCTGGCTCTACACTCAGGAATCATTCCCGACAGTGCTCAGGGGACCATATGGGATGCCAGGGATTAAACTCAAGTCAGTCATGTGCAAGGCAAATGCCCAACCCACTGTACTATGGCTCCAGCTCCAGCTTTTTAATTTCTATTTTAAGTATTTGTCAATTATCATGGGAAATGTGTTTTCTGTAGAGCCTGAGTTGAAAATAAGATTTCTGAGAATGCTGGAAACATTGGCAAGCATCCCACTGAGGTATATATTCAGAGAGGGTTGGGAGAACAACCTGAGATCATTTTCCAAACAGCCAGGGTCTGTGAGTTATACGGGGTGAAGAGCCTCTTTTGGGGACCAGGTAGATCTATGATTGGAGCTTTGCTCTGCCACTTTTTCCCTCCTTGTGGATTAATCTCTCCACTCAAAAAAGAGGGGATTATATAGTCTTCCTGCTTGTTGTGTGGAGATTAGAGTGTAGAAAGGGCTTAGCACAGTGTTAGATCCATCTTAAAGAGTGGATGACTGGAAGTGATTATTGTTCCTGCTCAGAGTAAGTAAACTTGCCCAGGATACATTTGACCTGACTCACCCATGGCGACTCTAAAAATGTTGAGGTGTGAGGTATCTTCTAGAGAGTCATCCTTTCATTGAGTCCACACTGCTGACTGGTTCATTGTTCTGGATCATTGGGTGAAATTTGCTTTTCATGTGGAAAGTCAAGTGCTTCCTCACTACTTCAATTTGCAGTAGTGAAGAAGGGGGAAACTGCTTAGAAAGCAATGCTCACAAGTAATGGAATATACTGGAAAAATAAAGGCATTCAAGGCATGTGCTCTAACCACTGTACTGTCCATCTAAGCCCATCATTCTACGCCATTTCAATTTCTCTTGTTCTTCTTAAGATGGCTCCTTTTCATTTTTATACTAATTTCTGATACTTTTCCCCATGAGACATATAGAATGACTGGTGTTTAACAGTTCCTGGGAACTCCAGTGACCATATTGGCCAAACTGCATGAATTCTAGGAGGGTATGGGAACACTGGCTAGTCAGAATTGAATGAAGCTTCTTATTTGGAGGTAAAATAATCCAAACATGATGTCTAAGACCCTATTGGACAAGATGGTCAAGGAGGAATAAATTTAAATTCAAGAGGCCCCAGACCCATTGAATCTGATGTGTAATTAAGGTCGATTCAGGACTGGGAATTTGTGAGAAATGAACCCTATGGTTGAGATCCTTTACATCTTGCATATTTCTTTGAATGTTTGTCTGGGATTATTTGACATGGACATTCTGGGCATTCTTGCTTAAGCCCTGGTTAATTCTTAACCCAATCTTATAGTTCTTTGACTCCTCTCTGTCTGTCTTTCCTAGAGATATCAGGAAGATGAAACTCAAATCCTTATTATGAAATTCTGCTCCTGAAATTTCAGATCTTGCCTGCTAGTTTATCTACTAAGCTTGGTCTGCTTTATCCTCTCCTGCTTGTTTTTATCTATTGGGATTCATGGTCAAGGCTTTACCTAAATCTAGTCTCTGTTTCTATTGTTTCTTGAACTTCTTGAGAATAACAATTTTTTTTTGCACTGAATCCCTTCTGGTGCTTATTAACTGAATTTGGAGATGCCATAACTCCCAGGGAACACCAGCCTTTATTCAGAGCTACAGTGTGGGCCAGTTATCTCTCAACTAGCTTTATGGAGAGTTGATCTTCTCAGTGGACAGGCCTTAGAAGAAAGGCACAGAGAGAGGTAGAAACATCTAGGTGGTGGCAGCCGTAGGGATTCACTGTCACACTGGTTTGGTGCCAAAGGTCTTTCTCTCCAAGAGTACTTGGAGGTGTGAGAAAGGGAGAATAAAATGTATTCAGGAGAAGGAGCCAGGAGGTTTGTATCTTCCAGAGTGGCACAGTTCCAGAGAGATTTGTCTCTAAGCTTCTGTGGAGGAAACTTGCTAATGAATGGAGCAGAGAGAAGGGTTACCCATGTGAAGCATGTGTAGGTCTCTACCCTTCAAAATTTCAAAGGTAGTGCCCAGCATGAACCTCGCTATCTTGAACCAATAGTGCTATTCTGAGTTTAAGATCATGTTTTTCCCCTAGAACAGGGTGTTGGCATAGAAGCTTTACTGCAATGAAGATTATTGGCCATCTAAAACTTTTCACTCACAACCCCTTTTGCTGGAGAAATTATGACACCACCCTGGGTATATCAATCGATATGCTAACTCATTCATTTATTGGGAAACACGTTTTTTTGGCTCCCACATTCTGTTACCTGTATAGGTTTGTGACCCCACAGTTTAGGAAGCAAGCATCTAGAAAGGTCCCTGGTCTAGGATGTGGAGCAACACACGCAGGATCTTCTGACAGCAAAGCTGCCCATAGTAATGGCCCAGTCATCTTGGGCACGACATCCCGGAAGTCTGAACTTAAAACATCTGTGAGCAAAGCACACACGTGTTGCCATTCTGGTTCGCTATGAATAGCAGTGGCTCCACTTGGCTCACTGCTCCTGATGCAACGCGTCTTTATCCAAACTATGGCTTTTTCCCTCTCTAAGTCTATGCAGAATAGCTGAAATTCTTCCTTTTCCTTTTAGAAGGCGGATTAGTACCACCTGTCTCAGCTAACATTCATGGGATTCAGCAGGAAAAACAGTATTAGGAGGGGAAAAGCTCCTTTGAATGCAGTATTTTAGGATTATTTCTTTGGTTGCTAAACTGCTACCTTTGTATTCAAAGGTGATGAGACATTTTCTGGCGGGGAGACAGACAGCCAAGAAAGGTGTCAAGTTAAAAGAGGTCTGATGAAAAGATCTGAGCCAAAACCCTTGGAGAAGGTTGAGCGATTGATTGCAGGCATTGCTTACAGTTTGTTCTTAAATGTTACAGTTGAGGGGAGGATTGTGGTCATCACCTCGCTGCCCCATTCCACCCCTTCTTCTGTGGGAGGTATTAGCTTGAGCTCTCTTTCCAGCTGGATGTCTGCCATCCAACCCACGCAGCTCAATGGTTTTCCCTGTAAAGTGAAAAGGGGGAAGCCGCAGTCCCCAGAGATTCAATGGGTTGACTCCAAGCTAAGAGTCCTGAAATCTGCGCCTAAAGATGGCATTCCATGGGGATGGCACCAGGAGCTAGCTTGGCATTTAACCTTTTGCTGTCTGCATGGTTCCCTTTTGGAAAATGGCGATAATGGAGCCCCTTTCTGAAGCTTGGGGAAGATTAATGAGTTAATGTTTTGTGAAGTGCTTTGAGATTCTCAGATGAAAGGTACTACATAATAATTATAATAGCACTTTGTTCTTACATAGTGCCTTTCTTCCAGGGAGCTCAAACTGCTTTACAAAAATTATTTCATTAATCCTCACAGCATCCCTGGATGGCAGGTAACAATTACTACCCCCCTTTCTCGTTTCACAAATATGGGGCGCAGAGAGATCAAATGATCTGACCAGGGTCACAAAGGGTAAAATCATCAGCTGAATTTAGGTTTGGTTCATTCATTAATGAGTTCACCCTATGTTTACCCACAATGACATGTTAAATACAGAACTCCCTGAGAGGAGAGGTTGAGATACAAAGTAAAATAAGAATGCTTAAAAAAAAATTTTGCCATTAAAAAAGTGAGATTAATCTGTTTGGTTGAATAATTGAATACTTAAAATACAATAAAGTAACCTTATCATATGATGCATTCCTCTAAATCAACATGTGTCTGTAGGCACCAGAAAAAACAGCTGAATTTTGCTTTACCAAAGAGATCTCAGGTGAATGAGCCGGAAGTGAGAAAGGAAGTGAAAGAAAGATATGTCAGATGAGAGAATATAAGGACATGATCCATTTGTAATGGGAGATCCATGTGGGATAATGGGAAGCAAAGAGTGTTTTGGAGAGGAATGTGGGCTAAAAAGTTTAAGCGAGATGCATAAAACACTTGAGAATCCTCGAGGTTGTTCAAGTAAAAGGAGGAACGAGGTCAACTTTATATTTAGAAAATCACTTGGTTGGCTGAGAATGAGATTTGGATGTAAAGAGACCTGAGTCCTGAGACCAGGAACACAGTTTCCAAAGTCCAGACCAGTTAGTAGGTCACTCCCAATGGCTTTCTTTTTAAGCTCGGGTTCTGATGTTGTTTTGAAATTCTGCATATGGTACTTCAAGAAAACAGCTATAAAAATGCTCTTTCATAGCTAGAATGTTTTCTCACTTCAAGAAACATGTAAATGTCTTTAAAAAACAACAAATCATGCAGCCCTTCAATGATGATACAGTGAGTGAATCATCACTCTTCGAATCTGAAATCTATTGGACAAAATGGTCAAGTCTACATCAGTTACATATTACAAAAGAATGAAAGCCTTTGTTATACTATTTGTTAAGTCATCTCTCCAAATTAGAGACAAGAGAATGATCTTCAATGCAAAAGCATGTTCGTTTTTATTTCACATGATATACTATTATGTGGTGAGACATATTTATTTTTATTTTGACCCATCATAGTAACTATAGAGTCACTTTTAAGAATGGTCCTCTGATCAGCTGTACTTTATTTTTCCTTGTCAAATCTGTTTCAAGTGTCTGACCGAGAAATAGTGAAAAGCATTTTGCCTGCATTTGAGGTTCTCAACATCTTTTTCTTCAAGAATGGGTACATGTAGACCCATAGATTATGTATGATGGGAGGGGAAGGCCATGGAAGGCCAGAATGACAGTTATTCCAGGACCCTCTGTCATCATGATTCATGGTAGTAGTGAGCTGTCAGACATTCAGAATATCCCTCCAAATTAAAATCCTCATAGATGTCTGGTTAAACAGTCCTGTTACTGGTGGATATGCAATAAATACTTCCTGAATAGTAGCAACCAGCTCACTTAAAAGTCATGTATTTTTTGAGCAATACTCGCTTTGGAATGAAGACATGATATTGGGCCCAAAGTTTCATGAATGTATTAGGAAGGATTAGGCAAAGTTATGTAGCAGTAATAAACTTCCCTCAGTAACAGTAACTCTAGCCACAAATATTTTATTCTGGTGCCTGCAAAAAAGATTGCTGATCTGAGTGACTCTTCACTTCCTGCAGAAAGCTGGAAATTTGACCTCATCAGCCTGCAAGTGCGGGCTCCCAGAACAAGGCCGGAGAGGGCTTACACATTGGCTATCTACAGTCTTCCACTGAGAATTTCCACACATCTTTCCCACTCATGTTTCACTCTCCAAAGTAACTCCCACGATCATGGTTAATTTCAAGGAGGAGAAGAAATTATAGTCCCTCAATGAGTCCAAAGGGGAAACTCAATGTCACCAAATGATATACAGTTTGGCCCAGTGTTTTCTAATGATTTTTAAAAATCATTCTTTGAAAAATTACACATAGCCATGAAGTCAACTTGAATCTTAATATTTTGAAGTCAACGAATTTGCTAGTTATGGCACTCCTGGAAGACCAACTCGTGTTATTAATTCTATTGTTTAGAAGATGGGCCAGAGTGATAAACAGGGTGCTTGCCTTTCACACAATCATCCTGTACCAACATCCTGAGTACCACCAGGAGTGACCCCCAAACACAGTGTCAGGAGTAAGCTCTGAGAAGTAACAGGTGTGGTCCAAACACCACCCCTCCCCCACCAAAAGAAGTTCTTTTGGGGTTGGAGGGATAGTACAGAAGGGAGGGCACTTCCTTGCAAGCAGCCCACTTGGGTTCGATACCCGGCACCACATGTGGTCCTGTAGCATCATGACAAATGATCCCTTAGAACAGAGCCAGGAATACGCCCTGAGCACTATTGGGTATGGCCCCAAACCCACAATAATGATAATGATAAAAGAAGAACCTACAGTATACAACAGGCTATTGCTAATGTCTCTCATCAAACAGTGTCAGATTTTAGAAATGTATTTTTCCTTCCCACCACCACCTAGAAGGCTGATTGGCACAGAACTGAAACTAAATCTCTTCTATTTGCACCATGAACAATTTGTGCTTCTTGTATGCCTGGGGAAATAGAAAGTAAACTGACTATGATATCAATAGTAGATGATATCTCAGAAGTTTATTTTTGAACTTCTGATATTTTCTCACTACACGTGAAGAAAAACAGAATGTAAAGTGATTTCTTAAACACTTTTTTTTTCCTTTTTAAAAATGTCTTTAGGGGCCACAACTGGCACTACTCAGGGCTTACTCCTGACTTTGCACTCAGGGAATCACTCCTGGCTTAGCTCCAGGGACCATATGGGATGATAGGGATAGAATCTGAGTTAGGCTCTACAAGACAAGCTCCCTGAAAACTGTACTATATTATCTTTTTAGCCCTTTGAAAACTTTACAACTTGAGTTGTTTGGGGGGCACAATTCACTTAGCTTATATCAAGCTAAATTAAAGATGTTACATGGGACTTCTGCTTTGCAAATAAACTCAATCACATACTAAGGAAACAGTATTCACGTGTAGAGGTTTATTCTAATTAATTGAAATTTAGGAATTATTGACAAAACTGTCTTTTAGTATTTGAAAAATTCACTCTGTGTCTGTAAAAATGTCTAAAGTATAACAAAATTCTAAAAATTTAGCTGACTTGTTTTCTCCCTGGATTTTATTGCTATATTTTGGCAATCCTTTTCAGTGTATTGAACTATTCCCCCTTCTTCATTGGTAAAAATATCCATTGGTTGTCATCCCTATTAGCTGTAATCCATGATGTTATTTATTTATTTTTGAGGGTTTTTTAAAAATTGAATCACCACAGAGATACACAGTTACAAAATTGTTCATCATTGGGTGTAGGATAACATAGCTTCAGGTAGTTTAGGTTTATTGGATTACTCCTGTTACAGTGCTCCCACTCCTCTTTGTTTATTTGTAGCTTCTTTCTTAGTGTTCTGTTGACTTGTAAACATTGTTTTTCTCTTCTCCTTGAGTCCTTTGCATAATTTATTCAGAGAAATGTCCTTTTTGTATGGACACAGGAAGACTTAGCAAATGTTATGCTTTTGTAACCTGGGAGTCATTTGACTCTACATGATATTTTCCTCCTGGGCATCTGTTCTCTCCACCTAAGCCTCAGCTGCCCTTACTTCCTAGCACCCCCAAAAGCAGGGTCCCGACGAGGGATGAGAGGGACCCAGGGCAAGCGGTGAGTTGTGTGCTACCCTGGCATCGAGATGGGCCTAGCCAAAGTGCCTAATGCTTAACTATAAGTTAAGAGCTTGATCATGGACAAATGTTGTCATGATCCAAACAGTGATAACTAGATTTGGACCCTGCTAGGGTTAGGAGTGATTAATCTGGCCTGAGTGCTGTGGTCTGAGCCTGTGGCAAGATGTTGCCAGGAGAGCTGCCTTGCAAGCCTCAATGTATCTCTTGCTATGTCCATACAAAAATAACTAGTATTAAGATGTTAATAAGTGTTTGGACTAAGGAAAGGAAAAAAACCTTAAGAGTCAGGAAGGGCTTTGGAATGCCCTGCCCTCAGGAAGGGCTTTCTTATGTTGATTTGGCTACCTGGCTGGTTGTAGCCTAGAGGGCAAGGTGGGAGAGACAAGGAGGAGGAGAGACTAGGGAAGGAGGCTGGAGTAGATGCAGAGAGAGGCTGGAGCTGGGAGTGCGGGAGATGAGAAAGATGGAAGATTGAATAAATGGTAACTAATCAGCAACCAGCTTGGCCCTCGTTCTTCCCTTGCCGGTCCTTGGCCAATGGCCGTCCTGATCCAGCCCATACACAGCAGTTCCAGAGCACCGAACGCGGGCGGTGAGACAGAGCCGCCCGGAGAGCCTGCAAGTGCGCGCGCCCTTCGGCGAGCTTTAGTTTTTTCCAGTTGGGTTTCAGTCACGTAATGTTTCAACACCCCTCCCTTCAAGTGTGCACTTTCCCACCACCAATGCCCCAGTTTCCCTCCTGCCCCTTCTTTGACAATTATCTTCTTTCTTACTCTTTCTTTCTCTCACACACACTCTTTCCTTTTGGGCATTATAACTTGCAATACAGAAGGATATCATGTTTGTCCCTTTACCTCCTTTCAGCACTCAGTTCTTTTTTTAAAAAAAATTTTTAAATTTTATTGAAATCACCGTAAGATAGTTACAAGCTTTCATGTTTGGGTTACAATCTCACAATGATCAAACACCCATCCCCCACCCGTGCACATTCCCCACCACCAATATCCCGGGTATACCCCACCTTTCCCACTCTCCCCCTGCCTCTAAGGCAGACAATATTCCCCATACTCTCTCTCTACTTTTGGGCATTGTAGCTTGCAACACAGACACTGGGAGGTCATCATGTTTGGTCCATTATCTACTTGCTGCATGTATCTCCCATCCCAACTGGTTCCTCCAGCCATCATTTTCTTAGTGATCCCTCCTCTATTCCATCTGCCTTCTCCCCTCCACTGATAAAGCAGTCTTCCAGCTATGGGGCAACGCCCCTGGCCCTTGTATCTACCGTCCTTGGGTGTCAGACTCATGAAAACTCAGTTCTTGTCCAGAGTGATCATTTCCAACTATCATTGTTATAGTGGTTCATTCTCTATCCTAATTGCCCTCCCTACCCCCTCACCACTTGTGGTAAGCTTTCAACCGTGTGTAAAGTATGTTATTTTTAAAATATATTCCCTCATGTTGCCCATTTTCCTGACCTGGGCCTCCACTGATGTATCAGAAGCATTTTAATATAGAGGCAGTAAGACTGCACAGTATATGAAATATGGATTAGACTTTTTTTTTTGCAAGAAGCATAAATAAAGTGTTTCTACAATATTAGAACCTCAGTGTCTCGGATTCTTTGAATCTACTTCTGTCATCATTTTGGATCACTTGCTACTTTGGTCTTGCTATATTTTGGAGGAACCACTGTTGTGTCATTTGGGCACCCAGTAATTTCCTTTTACTTCTCCTTCTAGACCCAGAACACAGGTAAAAGATTGACAGGTAGAGGTTGGAATTATAAGACAATTGGAGTCACCCTGGAATTCAGTTTTTGTTATTGTATTGAGTAGGCACCAATGGGAGAGGGATGAACTCAAATATGGCCCTGTAGCATTTGTCTTTACTGTCCCCAATGGTGTATATGCTATTTCGTGTCTTTCAAAAAGCCCCAGGAGGACCTCTAAAGCAGGCAGAGACAGATAGATACCCTGAAGTGCAAACTCTTATCTAGTTGTATAGTTGTTCAATTTCTGGGGGCAGGGGGATTAAAAATAACTAACTTCCATTGAATGGGAATGGAAGCATAGGGAGAAAAGTCAGAGAGTGTTGTCAACAGTTGGGGAGCCCCTACTTGAAGATTGAAATTTGGCAACTGCTGCCTCTAGGATTCCTTATTTTTGCAAAAGCATTGACAATATAATTTCTAGACTTGTCCTAACTCTTGTTTGAGTGGGGATTGGGAAAGTATGGAGAAATAGAATTTGTTGAAAAGATATTTTTTGAATAAAAATATTTTTAATATTTTTTAAATAGAAAAACATTTTTAAAATAAAAATATTTTTAAATAGTTTTAGCATTTAAAAAACACGTACTTGTGTCTCAGAACAAGTGTACATTTGGAAAGTATTTTTTGAGTAGAGACCTATAGACACATTTAAAAAGTTATATTTCATCCTCGAGGACATATCTGCTTCTTGCTTTTTTCACTCCACACTTTCATATGTTCTGCATGTCGGTTTGCTCATGCACAGATCATTTTTTGATAGCTCTCTGTGTCAGATAGTTAGCATAGTTAAGTGACTTTATTTGCTACTACATTAGTTTGTCTTTAAATATTTGTGAGTTGGCAATCATTCTGATTTTAAAGACTGGATAACTTTCTCTAATGCAATCTAAGGTGTTTGCATTGGTGTCTAAATTAGATTTTGGTTAAAGGTTGTCCTCTTTTTCTTCCCCTTTCTTCCCAATGGGATACAGCCCCCAAACTTTGAGATTTCTGACTCCCAGTGCTCATCTCCAAAACTATTCAATCCTGCAAAGGTGATTTTCCTGTAATAATTTTCTGCTCATCGTTTTAACCTCTTTTGGTGCCTTCCTATTATTTCTTTGTCCTTACTGGTGGTTAGACCAGCTCCCAGTTTAATATCATTTGCACATTTCATTAATATGTGGCTTACTCCCTCTTCGAGATCCTTAATAAAGATGTTAAATTAGATTGTAACTGACATTGACCCCTGGGGCACTGCAGCACTTTCACAAGATCCCGTATTCCTGTCTGTGAATTCTAGAGAGCTCTGGCAGAATGCACAGGGCATGGCATAAACCTTCAATTTTAATTCTAAAGCAGAAGTCAAGTCATGTGGTTTGGGATATCTTGACATTGCCAGAACATTCTTGTAGTTGCTAGGAAGTCATATTTTAGCAATTAAGTACAGGTTTGCCAGAATGATATGTCAGATTGCCAATCTGCTGACAATTACAAGAGATAGTCTCTATTTTGCTTAGTGCGTTTCAATCAAACTGAGGGGCTTGTTTTTGCAAATGAAACTCGGCTTTTTTATTTCAAGTCTAGCAATCACCTTTCACCAGCTTTTAAACAGCATACCTCTCCTGTTCCACAGCAGATTTATTAAAGAAACAATTGTACTGATCCACCAAAGTAGACAGGGAAACACACCAGGTGTCCTATTAAGAATCCAAATTTGAGGGATGAGTGGTGGAATAGTGTATAACTGAAATCCAACCATGAACAGCTTTATAAGGGTCTATCTCACAGTGATTCAATAAAAAATTAAAAAAAAATCCAAACTTGAAATTCATTTTCACAGTTCAAGAATTTAGAACAAGCTCTTCCAAATGATAAACATTTTTTTTAATCAAGAAGGTATAATACCATATGATATTCTTGGCTCAAAATTGAACTTTCATCTCATTTGCTTTAATCAGAGGAATATTTATATTTATATCAGATGCAAAATTGTCTCTGATATTTTATTTGGGGGGTGGGTCACTTCTGGCGGTGGATGTGGGACCATGCGGTGCCTGGGATTGAACCCAGGCATCCCGCATTCGAAGCATGTGCCCGAGTCTCTCACACTCTCCCCAGCCTCTCAAATATATTGTAGAACAATATCTGAAAAATTAGGTTGTGTTAACCAGACGCCAAAATTCCTTCAAAATGAAATTTATGAAGGCAAAATGAAAGATATTAATCATGTCATCATTAGGGCATCTAAGATCATTTAAATGATCTGCTGTTTTAGAAGTTCCTTGCTAGACACACAAGTCAGTGACTTTCATTGTACTTTACAGGAAACTTTCTTAGCTTGCAGAGATTTTTTTTTTCAGTCTTATCCTGAGGCACACACACTGTATTCATCTGCTTAGAGAATCTCGACAAAATACTATAGCTGGGGTTGTTTCAACAACAGAAATTAATGACTCAGAGTTCCAGAGGTTGGGGAGTCTAAGACCAAGAGAATCCTCAAGATTCTTTTCCTAGGGCCAACACTGCTATCTTTTCACTGTGTCCTCACATGTGACTTCTCATGGTGCCTCCCCTGTTTCTTGCCCCAAATCTCACCTTTCTGGGATCATCCGAACTGAATTGGCTCTCCAAGGAACATCCCAAAATGGCAGAGCAGAGAAGTTTGGAATTGAACAGATGCATTTTGAGGGGCACATTTCCAGACTGTGGATCATAGTGAGACACGTCTTCAGATTCAGACAAAAGGAGAGTGATAGGAAGAGCAAAATATAATCCTAACTTGAAAAGGACCTTGTGGCTGAAAAAAATTATTTATTTTAAAAATTGAATCTCAGTGAGATGTATAGTTACCAAGTTGTCCATGATTGGGTTTCAGTCATGTCATGTTCTAACACTAGTCCCTTCACCAATGCACATTTCCCACCACTAATGGCCCTTTTACCTCCATGACTCCTGCCACCTCTATGGCAGACAGCTCTCTCTCTCTCACTCTATCTCCCCCCACCCCCTTTTTGGGCCTTATGGATTGAAATACAGATACTAAAAGGTATGTATATCCCTTTACCTACTTTCAACACTCAGTTTCTGTCCAGAGTGATCATTTCCCTGATTATTTCCAACTATCATTGTCACACTGGTCTCTTCTCTATCCTAACTGCCCCCTCTGTCCCCCACACACTTGTGGCAGCTTCCAACCATTGACCAGTCCTCCTGACCCTGTTTTCCCTGGTCTTGGATATTAGTCTCATACTATGTTTTTTTATATCCCCCTTGTGATTTGTTTTGTCTGTTTGCTTTTTTTGCAGACCTAAGTCCCACTGGAAGTTCATTTCAGTAGTTACAGAGGTTATATTGCTCTAGAAGGATTTGGGGAGCAGAGTTCAATCGACAAGGGGTTCACACATCCAAGGTTTTTATCAGAAGTGTCATTTGTCGCATCTGGGAGAGAGTGGTTTGCACTTAATTAGATCATTGCACTTGAGAACCTGAGTTCTACAATAACCATGAGAAATTTTCTGTGTCAGCTGCTTGCTACTTGCACCCCATGAGGAATTATGGACCTGCTTCTTCTAAAAGATGGACAGTGGGGCCCAGTGACTTAAGCACTGGCCTCGGCTGAGCTTGTGCTTGGTGGCTCTATTGTCTGAGATTCCCAGTCCTGCACATTGTTTTGAACATTCTGAAGGCCAGGTATGTGTAAGTTCCAAAATTAAGGGTATAACTTCTGAACAACTAAATATCCCAGCACCACCACCAAGTATTAAACGATGGCTGCTACTGTGAGCAGCACCTAAGAGGAAGGTGCTTACTGCATGTGACTGACCCCTGGTTCTATCTCTGGCATCACATGCAGTCTCCAAGCGCCTTCAGGATTGACCCCTGAGCACAGAGTCAGGAATAGTTCCTGGGTATGGCCTAAACCCTTCTAAGTGAACAAATACCACCTACAATTAAAGGCACAACTCTATGTCTCACGCTTCTCTCCTCAGAAGACAGTACAGGTCCAAATGCTTTCCTCTTATTTCTAGCCATGGATAAACTCTTTTGATACAAAGTGCTGGCTATGAGGGAAGGGGGAAGAAATGCCCAGAGAGCCTGCTCCATTATCCACCATTTATTTGGCCAGAATATGAGAAGAGATAAAGAAATAGCAGCAGGGAAGGGATTGCTTTTTAGTACATAAACTACAGCAGACTTTATATTCCTTCAAGGGGTGTTTGTCTACTTGTCAGAACTAAGAAGAATATCATAAACCATGTTTTTCTCAGATCTCATGTTTATACCACTTCAATGCTACACAGTCTACTTATAATTATTATTTAGCATGTAGTAAAGGAGTTATTCCATGTGGGGCTTATGATATGATTAAACTATTCTATCTCTGCTTTTTAGAAGGGGTCGTAATACCGTGATTGAAATGCCATTCTAATTCTTGAGTGAAACATTTCCAAAATCATGCAAAATAGATAAAGAGATGAACAACACTAACCAATTTCTTAGACAATCAGTGGACACACATTAAGGAGACAAAAATGGAAGAAAAATCTGTATATCAATATATGTACTTGAATTTAGGCATGTATTTCCATCCACCAGCCACTCTGCTCCTTCTCCTGGATCAAGGACCCTGATGTTATCATCTTGGTTTCTACATTTCTTTCAAGATTTCTTTTAAGACTTATTTGAAATAAATCAATTTAAAACTCAGTCTTCATTTTTTTTCTCTAAAAGTGATTATTCAGCAAACTGTTTTGGTCCTAAAGCAGAGTTATGATTTGTTTAAATGAAAATTGGTTTTATCAAACCCAAGCTTTCTTGCTGACTGGAGGCTTTTATTATAAGACTTTATTATTGAAAATTTGAGTTCAAGTAACAATTTCTAATCAGTCCAGAGATGCCTATGAAGTTGTTTGTTTGCATAGCATCACAGTGGATAAGCTAAATGAAGCCTTCTCAGTTAGAAGTTCTGAGATTAAGCCATTATGAATTTGTTGCTTCAGTTTAGGGCTAAGAGAAGTCATGAGTTTTACCGGGACATTGGTTTGTGCAACAAATAAAACAGTAAAGTTTCAGAGGCAAACTGATAAGAAGAAGGGTGTTTCTGTATTTTTCCCTTTCTGGAAAGTTCTGATCATGTATCATCTCTAATGAATTTGATAAAGGCAAATATGTCATAATTCATCATGTTTTCCATTTGAAGAGTGACAGACAACCCAAGGGGAAAAGTCTATTTTGTAACAATAAAAAAAAATGGAGGGTGGTGATATAATCACACTTGAAATGTGTATCTACAAATAAAGCCTTAAATTCTATGTCAACGATGGAACATTGTCTTCCAATGTAGGGAATCTGGTTAATGCTATACCCAGACTTCTCATTTGTGCATACAAGCAAAACATTTGGATTTTTATCATAGATCCAAATAAATGTATGTGAAATGTTTGTTATAAATCTTCCCAAATTTTAACTAATAATGTGCTCATAGTACAAGTGGCTTTTTACAATGCTTGCGGTTGTTAGAAAGCTTGAATGCTATCTGTAAATTCTTTGGCACAAAATGATAGAAATAAAATTCATTTCATTAAAATAACCTTGGATCAATTATTTAAGGATGCTGGCTTTGTTTGACAAATTCCATCTCCAAACATGCTTTTTTCCCTTCAATCATCCCTTTTAGAAATCAATCATCTTTGCTTATAATATGAGCCTAAGTATCTTAGATCTCACTCAGAGATGAGAAGCATCAAGAACCAAACTGAAATTATATGAGAGTCACTTTTGGGGGTGGTTGTTTTGGGGGAACACTGGACAGTGATGCTCAGGGGCTATTCCTGGCTCTGTGCTCATAAGTGACCTGTGGAGGTGCTGGGGGCATATGTGGTGCTAGAGTTTCAAACCAGGATAGGCTTCATCTCCATGGCTGTTCTCTCTCTCTCTCTCTCTCTCTCTCTCTCTCTCTCTCTCTCTCTCTCTTTCTCTGTCTTTCTCATTTTCTCTCTCTTTCTAGGCCAGATAATCACATCTTTACCCAGCCATGTTCAGACCGAAGGCATTGAGAAGAGTAGAACATGGTTTGGTCACTGGACTGAAAATAAACAGTAATGCTGGGGGCGGGGGAGAGTAGCTACTTTTAAAATCATATCCGGAAACAACAAACCCACATTTGATCACAAAATGTTCTTTTTATCATGGCTTAAGAAGGTAATTTGTCTTTACTAAAATGCTTAAGGATTGTGTTTATTTAAAGTTATCATCCACACAGTAATGAAAAAATAATAGGAACATTATGCGGGAAGAGTACCCTTTTAGTTTAGAATCTAAGAAGCATATTTGTACAAAGACTTAAATATATAAACATAGTTGATCCTAATGAATTTCAATTAATGAAAACCGGAATTTTCACTTTCAGACCCAACATGGGTCAAGAGCTCCAGGGTTTCGATGGAAAATGTTCTCTCTGCTTTTTCTTTGCACGTTAGAACATATTATATGGAAGATGCAAAGGCAGGGAGTTACTATCATTTCCCAATGGGAATGATAATAATTGATTTTATATGGTATGAATAGATGCATACTTGTGGAACAAAGGTCATTATTGTTATGTCCTTATCATTGGAAATTGCTTCATAGCATTCCAAGGGGGTAAACAGCTCAGACTACTTACTATTGAATAATTAATATAGCACAGCATATCTAAAGCAAAGTCTGTTTCTTTTGGTATTCAAGACTGATACAGTCTTCTTTTACTCAACTTAAAGAAGCAGTGATTGGGAGCTGGCGCAATAGTACAGTGGGGAGGGCATTTTCCTTGCATGCAGCTGATCTGGATTCAATCACTGGCATCCCATATGGTCTCCCGAGCACTGTCAGGAGTAATTACTGAGTGCACCCTGGGCATCTCCAGGTGTGACCCAAAAAGTCAAAGAAAAAAATCAGTGATTGCATGGACCCAGGAGATAGTATAGGGCTAAAAGGGCATCCTGGTTTGATCCCTGTCACCACCAGGACCCCCCTTCCAGCATTGCATTCCAGGCTTTACCATTGAACCATCCAGCCCCATTCACTAAGTATTGGTGCGACTCTTCTCAGGATCTCTCAGCCCTGCTTGGAGGATCCCCTCCCTCAATAATCAGTGATTTCAACCCTTGTGTTTTGGAGGCGGGGCGGGGGGAGCATACCTGGTGATGCTCAGGTGTTACTTCTGTTTCTGCACTCAGTAATTAGTCCTGGCAGTACTTTGGGTAATTAGCATATGGCATGCTGAGGATCAAACCCAGGTCGGGAACATGCAAGGCAAATGCCCTCCCCACTGTACTATCTTTCCAGCCCTTGTTTTTTCTTTTTTTTTCCTTTTTTTTCTTTTCTTTTGGATTTTTGGGTCATACCTGGCAATGCTCAGGGGTTACTCTTGACTCTGCACTTAGGAATAATTCCTGGTGGTGCTGTCAGACCATATGGGATGCCGAGGATTGAACTCAAGTTGGCCTTATGCAAGGCAAATGCCCTCCCCACTGTACTGTCACTCCAGCCCTGATTTTCTTTATCTTTCTATTTCTTCTTAGAGTTGTCTCTAGTATGTGATACTGCAGAATGGATTTTGATCAGTCACTCTAAGTCTTCATAGGATTTGAACTACAATTTACAATTCAGATTACAAGCAGACAACACACACATCATCCAAATTTCTTCATTCCACTAAACAGTATTGAGATGAAAATTAATTGTAGCAAACACAGGGTATAACATTAAATGAAAAGGCATTCTTTGAGAGATAGTTTGAAAGCTCCCCTGAGATTTGCATGTGGAAGTGGGTTCACAGTTAATGTACCTCTTTGTTTATGAGGTTTGATGGGTCCAGCCATCCAGTTCTGCACAATTTCAGTGAAAAAACCAAAAGAAATAAACATTTTGGTCTTGTTTTTACTTTTTTGGTGGTGGGAGGATTGGGGCTGTACACTTGAGAATGTTGTTACACTTTAGGGGTTGATGTTGTGATGTGGTTGTTATTTAATCATGATCATTCTTTAGTGTTTCTTTTTGAGCATTTTGCTTATTGCTCTCTGAGCCATATGGCTCAAAGGGTTATTGCCGGCCATAAAATTTAAAAAAGAAAGCTTGCAACCTAATAAGGAAGTCCTGGTGAGGATTTGGCTGGCAGGTTCTTGGGGTACCATGCTGACTACTTCATCACATGCTTGGTGTGTGGTGAAAGGGCAAACTCTCAGGTTATTATCAGCATTTGCACTTAACCTGTGTAGATTTGGAACATCCATTGGGAACAAATTGAAGAGGAATCTGGTATCATTGAGGTGGAATTGTTCTTAAGTTGATGATTCAAATTATCCTATTCTCCTTCCAAACTTTGTTCCTGACAAAAGTAAACACAGAATTTCAGGATGTAGGGAGCAAGTCCCCAATACCCTGTGTTCTCCTTGGGCTGGATGAACCAACAAATGATCATCAGAGAGATGAGGAGAAGACTGGATTCAGTAATAAACATAGAGAATTTATGTGGCAGTGAGTTTGAAAGCAAATAGACTGGGGGCACATGTCCAGAGCTCAGGGTCTGGAGCATTAAGAACATTTTCTTTTTTTTTTTTTTTTTTTTTTTTTGCTTTTTGGGTCACACCTGGCGATGCACAGGGGTTACTCCTGGCTCTGCACTCAGGAATTACCCCTGGTCGTGCTCAGGGGACCATATGGGATGCTGGGATTTGAACCCGGGTCGGCCGCGTGCAAGGCAAACGCCCTACCCGCTGTGCTATCTCTCCAGCCCCGAACATTTTCTTTTTAATACGACAAGGAGGGGGTTAATTTCATAGGACAAAACCTTGCCTCTAGATGTTTCCTGACCTTAAGAGAATTTTCTTCTGATAAGAAGGTTATTTCTGGAGATATTCCCAAATTGAGGTAATCTTCATTCTTTAAGAAATGGTGACAACCTCAGTTCCACATACCTCAATGACATGTGTCAGAAAAGGTTAACTCTGGATGGTAAAGCCTATCTGAACCTTTTTAGGGGAATCTGACCCCAGAGGAAGGAATCGTTGAGACTTAATCAAGAATCTGACCTCCCAGCTGAAAACCTCCAGAACTCAACTGCCTCCATGCTTATGGCTGCTTTCCATGCACTCGGGCTAAGCCTCACCTACGAGTGAACCTATTCAAGGACACTTCATAGGACACACCTTACACATACTCTAAGAGTGCCACACCACATTTGATGGGGTTCAAAGTAGGAAGCAACCAATCTTAGAGGGAATTTTTTTTCTTTTTTAACAGATATATATATAAAAGCACACAAGGCTCATCTTTTAACAACATGTTAGTGATTTCTTATAGAATAGCTTAATGGCCCCTGGGTGAAATACAACAGTCTTTATACTCTTTCCTCTAAGGATACTTTTTTGTAACATTTTCAGTGTTTTTTTTATAACAACACAAAATAGATTATTTGGGTTCTGCTTTGGAACAGGGATTGGGGTTCCAGATGGAAACATCTGAAATATGGTGGTGGGAAGGTATAATGGTTGTGCGATTGGTGTTTTAATATTAAATGTAATCAAATATCGTGAACTGCTTTATAAAATAAAAATAAATAAAAACTTTGTCAAAAGCATTCTAAGGGTTGTAGTCAATTTTTTAGAATTAATCTTATAAAACCCTCACTTATCCTTAGTTACTGACATTTTGTCATTTTTGATAAAACAATGTTTGATTACAGGCAAAGTTTTCTAACTATTCCTTTATTTTTGTTTGGCAATATATGTGTATTATTGATAAATATATACATATTAATGTTCCATGTAGTGTTCAAATTAGTTAAGTGCACATGGTATAGCAGCATTGCAAGTATAAAGCAATAATATCAATATTTTTGTAAACTATGTTACCTTAATACAGATTGACTTGAGAAAAATAATGCAAAGATTACCTTCTATAACAATTTAACAAACATGCCTCACTATCTTTTCTTACAAAATAATCCTTTATGAATGACAGTGAATCTTAAAGACTAGTGAATCTTAAAGACTTGGATTCTTCATGTGGTTTCTCTCTCTATATTACTGTTAGTATTTAGACATGATCAGTCTGGGACCATATAGTACAAATAACTATATTCAAAACTTAGGAGGCAGAAAAATGTACTCTATTATGATAATTTATCAATGCTATGTGTTGTAAAATACTTTTCTTCTTTCAATGCTTAGTATAGAACTTATTTTTGGTAATATTTTTAATAGAAGAAAAGCACCGTCTAAAAGCAAAAAAAAGAAAAGAAAAGAAAAAAGAATCTGACCTCCAAAAAGAAAGAAATGGGAAAATATGACCAAGCTCTATTTCAGGCTTTTGGATTTGGGAAATCACCAAGTTCTTGTGTGTTTTTTTCCCACTCATTCTCCTGGTGACTTGAACCAACTCTAAGCATTGGGTCTGGTATCCAGGCCAAGGCAAATGATTTAGGCTGAGATACTCTATCGAGAAGGTAGATGAAGGATTTCTGCCTAAACCTTCATTACCTTGTATAAAACCAGAAATCTAGACCACGTGCAGTATGTTTATCGCATGGCCATTTCAGTAAATGCATATTTATTAAACAGGCTTCACTTGAAATATAGTTTTGCATTTATATTTTTATAAAATATATTTTAAATGTTTCTTGAGTTACTTGAAAGCTGGATGCATTTAGTATTTCTAGGCAAAATCTAGGAACACCGCAGTCTGGGCGTTCCTGGCTGGTGGGAGTGAGGGTTCAATAGCTTTGTGTAAGATGATGAGGAAAGGTTTTTCTCTTCAGTGAGGACTGAAGCGGTGGCAAAAGTCCATTTTTATCTTGATTTCTCTGCTCTGCCTTCTTGTCCTTAGATGATTGCCAGGAAGAAGGATTCAGGTTTGGGCCTGCTCAGGAAGAGGCAAACACCAGCTCTTTTTCCCCATTACAAATCAAGGAATTTTTGCTCTTGGTATCGAAGGATACTCTGGTAAATTCTCTTGATTCTACCAACCACGAAAGGGAAAAAAAAAACCACCAAAACAAAACAGTGACAGAATCTGAAAGGCCAGAAAAGAGAAGGATCCCTAAGACCTAATGAATCCAAACTAAACACCTCTCCACAGAAATGTCAAACATTTCTCTTAGCACAAAACAAGGCTTAAAGAATTCCCTGCTTTTGTCTCTGGCTTAATTCCTTAAGCAGAAAGGGGGATTTTCTGCTGGGAGTGTTATTTCACAAAGAATGAAACAGCAAATAAACAAAGGGGTCTCAAAGAGAGAAAGAGTATAAATAAAATTCATGACTCTTTAAAGAGTTTACATTGAAAGAATGTGGAGGATTATTGACAATTAAAGCATAGTCTCTAGAATACAGTTATTATACATATAAAACAGAGAATACTAGTTCCTTGTCTTTTCTTCATAGAAAATGCACCTGGATAACTCAGAGTTCAGAAAAAAAAATAAAACCCAAAACAACTCAGAATCTTAATTTTCTCAAGATCTTTTTTTTAAAATTGTTTTTGTTGTGTTTATATTGAAAACTTTGGACTATTCAACAGACTATTTGCTAATTCTTTTTTTTTTTACCTTATTTTCCCCGAAAGCAGCTGTGTGTTGCTATTTCATTAAAAATGAGTAAATCAGCAGAGAGACTAATTCCTGCAAGAATTTTTCTTAGGTATGTGTTTACAAGGAATTTTCTACATTGAACAGACACCTTTTAAAAAAGGGTGTTTTCAGGGATAAATTATTCTTGGGGTGGAACAAAAGAAAAGTGGTAAGTTATTAAAAAGAAATTTTGAATTAACAGGAAAGTAGGTGGAGTGGGTGGGTGGGGAGTCACAATTTGAACTATCTTAGTTCCTGGCAAGCAGATGATAATATAATAGGGTAGTTAGTAAAAGAAATTAGGTTAGAGAAGGGATAGGATGAATGAATATAAAACAAAGATGAGATGTTGGTATTAATGCGATAGGCAGACAGAAATAAATGGTTACTAAGATAAGGAAGCAGAGGCTAAAGAAACCACATGATTATAAATGTAGAGCAATTAATTAGTCTTTTCATGTGAATGTGTGCATGTGTGTGTGTGCATGTGCGCGTGCGCCTCTGTGTGTGTGTGTGTGTATTTTTACTGGGCATTTGAACCCTTCATTGAGTGTGACTTGAAATTGTTGATAATGGCCAAAGTTCTGGTACAAGGTCCATAGGACAAATGGAGTTAAATGTCTGAGTCCACGTAAAAGTGTGGTTTTGAAGTTTTAAACTGTGGGCCTGGCCAATAGAGGACTTAGGTGCTCACAGGGTTTACAGCAAAGTTTAGATTGAGTCTTATCCAGACGTGCCTGTCTCAGCAAAACATTTGGCCCCACAAGATTAAAAGAACAGGGTTTATATTTAGCATCTGCTGCCCCCCCCCCAACTCCAACTTTGCTACTAATAAAATCTAGCTCTATGGAAAAGAATTTGAATTCCAGCTGGGCAGTTTTCAAAATAAGATGAAAAGTTAAGCAGGCAATTGGTGTGTATTTAGGGCTCAAAACACCTTGCCCCCTAGAAGACTTGAAGGGGTTAATCCGTTCTCAAGATAATCCACTAAAGAGCATCCTTCATTATGATGTTAAAAGCAGGGATCAGTGCCCAGTTGTCTAACAATAGACGCCACCACATTCTTCCTAGGTTAGAAACAGAAACTGCTGTGATTCCAGCTGAAAAGTAGAGCAGGACTTTTCTCTTATGTTAAATATTCAGAGGGCAGGAAAGGGGGTTGGGGGAATCTACTGCATTAAATTCCTGATTATAGAGTTTTTTCCTGGAAAATAATCTCAGTGAAAATAACAATTATCAGACTTGTTGAGAGGGAGCATTCTTTCAGCGATTAGAGTTTCATGTACTTTTGATTTCATATACAAGTAAATTTCTTACTAAATTGTCCTCAATCACATGCTCCCATTGACAACACCCTCCCCCCTTTCTGTCACGATATATTCAGTGAACACAAACTCTAAAGTTGAGCTAAAGCAGCACACTTAAGTTGTTGTTTGATCAGAACTTGCTCCTGCGTGGTCTTAGGTTTTCATTTTATGGGCAGACTTTATTTCTCGATGAAGCTCAATGATTTTCCGTAAGTAACAGGACACAACAGTTAGTGCTGATATGCAATTGAAGGTTTAAAACTCGATTTCAAATTTTGTTTTTGCTGTATTTTAGCATGTTTATGGCATTGGAAATACAATCCACGGTTTGCTGTTGCTTTCAAAATATTGTGGTCTGTTTTTGTTTTTTGTTTTAAAAGAGCAGTTTGAAAATTCAAACAATTCCTCTAAAATCTTGAGGAAAACGCTCGCATTAGGCAAATCAAGATGGCCAGATTTAGCCATCTCGGTTGATATATTTTTGTTTTTCTTTTTTCCTTTCGATTAAAAGTGTCAATAGATTGTTTGAAAGGTCTATTTGTTTTTAAGAAACTTTACCCTTATCAAAATTGAAACAAGGCAAGTTTAGGTTTGGGGTTTTTTTTTTTTTTTTTTTTTTTAGCTTGTATCCAGTGAGTCAAATCAGCTGTGATACGTGAATGCGTGTTTTTGACCGATTTTACCCCTATGATCTCTTTTGTTTCCCTGTTGGCTTCTGGGAAATGAGGATTTGGGGGTACTGAGCCTTGGGCTTAGCTCTGCAGGCACTGAAGGTAAACGTCAGCCTGCAGGGGAGTGTGTGTGTGTGTTTGTGTTGTCAGGAAATCCTTGGAAGCAGAGGTACTGTAAGCAGTCCAAGGCCGCTGTGATTTGGATTTGAATAGACTCAAAGAACCAGCTTGGAAGCACTGGCAGGACATTGTGCATTTCTTCTGGTTTGGAGCCACACCCAGTGGTGCTCACGGGTTGCGCCTGGCTCTGTGATTGGCGGTTCCTCCTTCCTGCTGCTTGCTGGTGGGAGGGATCATGCAGTGCCAGGGACCAAACCTGAGCCTCCTGCATGCAAAACGCTTTCTGGTCTATTGATGTACCTATTATCTCTCCCTCCCAAGACAAAGAACTTGAAGGGGGAAAGGTAGATGTGCTATGGACATAGATAGCTTTGAAACGTCCTTAAAGCTTAATATCAAGTAGAGAGATATCAGAAAGTAGTGTTAAAGCAGAGTATTATTAATATCTAATTTCCATGAGAAGCATTTTGGAAGTGGAAGGATCTTCGATGCCAGAATTTCTGCTCTTAGGACAAAGGTGATAGGTATGGGCACTGGAGAATGTATGTTGCATTCGGGCTCAGGATGAACCCCCAGCACTTCCTGATTCCCTGAGAACTGGAAATGAGTCTTGAGTGCCCTGAGCTGAGAGTAGTCCTCAAATACCTCCAATTGTGACCCCCAAATGTTTTCAAAAGTAAAAGGTTGTCAGCATTTATCAATGCTCTGACTAGCCTCTGTTTCCATGTATATAGTCGTTGAAGCTGTACTTACCATCCAAACTATGAATAAAGGTTAGTCTGGGGATTCTCAGAGATAACATACCCGAAAACCACATCATCATGATATACTGATGAGAAGGAACTTCCCTTTGGAAAATCCTATGTGTGCTTATTTTGTGACTTTGGGGCGACACCTGCCTTCTTAGTTTGTTCATCTACAAAAAGAGAATGACACTAATTCACAGAAAGGATGCTGCAAATATAAAATAAGAAGCCCTCAAAGACCCAGTACTTGCCTGTAAGAAGTTGTAATAAGCTGTTGGTTAAAGTTTGCCAAAATGGCAATATATATAGTGCACAGTGTTAGAAATATAGATATTGACAGGACACAAAAGACTCTTCTCTAAATAAATGCTTCCTTCCTTCCTTCCTTCCTTCCTTCCTTCCTTCCTTCCTTCCTTCCTTCCTTCCTTCCTTCCTTCCTTCCTTCCTTCCTTTCTTTTCTTTTCTTCTCTTTTTTTTTTTTTAAGAAAAGGCACACATAATGGAAATAAAGCAAGTCTTAACCAAAGATTTTGCTTTTGGTAAGCATATGACTCGAGCCATAACAAGTGAATTTTTGAAAATTAGTATGCTAAGGGATTCTAAGGTAGGAGAGGGAGGAACCTTGGGACATCAGTGGAAAGATACAGACACTGGTGGTGTGGGTAGAGTTTGAATGTTAAATGGCTGAAACTCTTATTAACAGTTTTGTGAACCATGGTGCCGAAATAAATAAATATATATATATGTGCTAAAAAATAAAGTAGGTACTATTTGAGTGTGGGGTGGGGGGAAAAGGAGCAATTTCTCTGCCTATTTATCTGCAGCTGAATTTTATTAAAGAAGTTTTTTTTCTTTTTGGGTCACACCCAACTATGCTCAAGGGTTACTCCTGGCTCTGCATTCAGGAATTACTCTTGGCAGTGCTTGGGGACCATATGGGACGCCAGTGATCAAACCCAGGTCAGCTGCATGCAAGGCAAACACCTTAGCTGCTATACTATTGCTCCAGCCCCATTTTTAAAAAATCAGTTCTGGAATGTAAAATGTCTCTTCATAGATTTGTTGAGCTGCCATAGATCATGCACATGAAACTAGGCTCAACATATCTATGAAGTAAGAGATTAAAAATATGTCAAAAGGCAAACAATTGGGAGAAAAAGCTGTGTTGGAATGGAAAGTTCAAGGTTTCAGCTCTGGTATCCTCACCAGGAAACACTGAGTAAGCAATAAGATCTTGTCCAGTTGGTATTTTCATTATCTAGCATCCAGGAGGTCATAGAGTATGCTGGTGGTCTTGGATCACTTCCTGGTCTCTACCCAATATTGCTCTTCTTAGGGGAAAGTTCATACCTCACTAAGACATGAATTCTGCTAAGACACCTAGTTTAGGATAAAGGGGTTTATAAGCAAATGATCTAGAATTTTACCTTGATGGGAAAGATGGGGGTGGGGCTGGAGAGGCCCCTTAACCTTGCTTAAAAACCAATACTTCTAGGCCTGCAGACCAAAGACTGAATTAGAGTATTTTTCACTTTCCTAGATTAGCAGGTTTGGGATAAATATTCAGTTGCTACTAATTGAATTAAATTCATTTGACAAAAGAAAAAGAATGGGTCAACATTTTTGTTCCCTTTAGGTTGAGAAGCAGTCTTGAATTCATAGCTTAATCAATAATGATTTGTAGATTAATTATTCCCCAACCCTAAGTCCAAGCTGCCGGCTGCTTAGTTATTTTTAAATGTTTACTAGGTATATAAATACCTTCCTTTTTAAAATGAGAATGAAGCCAGGCATTCTGTGCTTTCTCCTTAAATCCCATTTTATTCACAAAAGTTTTGGTTTCTGATTAGTCCTTTAAAAAGCCACTAATTTATTGCCTTCCTTCCCACTTTTATCTGCTAGAGAAAAAAGGGAAGTACAATATAAGAAAGAAGATCTATTGGCTCAGAGAGAGAACACCTTTCGGTCTGTTAAACCAATAATTCAAAGTACCGATTATGGCAATTATAGGCCAATTTGGGGGAAAGGTAGACATTCCCAGGCTCCATCTGCCATCCCGACCACAGATTATGGTCTTGAATGGACTTTCAGCTGTGGGAACTGAAATTTATTGGTAAAGTAGGGAAAATACTGTATAGATATTAGCACAGACAGTCATGGATCGTCATTGGAAAATTTGCCACCTAATATCACTGCTATCATCCTCTAGATTACTTTATAGGCTTTTAAGATGAGTTCTTGATAGCAATTAATAGATTTTTTTCTAAAAAAACAACTTTTACCAATAACAGAACATTTATATTCCAAACTTTATCACTTAAATCTACATTGTAAGACAAAGGTAAAGTGGAAATATAGTAAAAGTCAGATTTAATAGATTTTTTTAATCTTCTAAAAATAAATAATGTGATGAGTAGGAGTATATACATCCAGCTGTCTACCAATTAAGATGTCTTAAATTCAATTAAGTGTTAAATTATAAAAGCCACAAGGGGTGGTATTAGGATGTTTTCTAATATTTAATAAGTTAAAATGTTTTGATAATTACAGAACTTTCCAAATCAGATTATAACTAAGAAAATTACATGGTTGAAACCAGAAATTTTAAATTAAAAAAACCTCTTTTGCTTTGTTTTTCACTTTAGGGCCACACCTGGTGATGCTTAGTGGTTACTCCTGATTCTACACTCAGGGATAACTTCTGGTGGGCTCAGGAGATATAGGATGCCAAGGATCAAGCCCAGGTCAGCTGTGTGCAAGGCAAGCGCCCTACCTGTTGTACTATCACTCTGACCCCTAAAAGCAGAAATTTTAAATAAATTTTTGGGACAACTCTACAAATTGTAGAAAATATGTCTTATTATTTATACATCATTTCATTCCCTGTATTGAATATCTTAATAGTATATCTTTGATTATTTCAACAGCTCTGACCTCTTCTCCCCCAGTGCCATCAACCATTTCTCTACTCTCTCATCAACCATTTCTCTACTCTCTTATAGTCAATTGCTTTAGATGCCACATGTAATTAACACACAGTGTCTTTCTCTATTGAGCTTAATTTACCTAGCATTAAAGTTAAATTTAAATTTAAAATTAAGCCATCCATAGAAAGATTGCACTCATCTGTGGATTATAAAACAGCAGAGTAGGAGACTAATACCCAAGAATAGTAGTATATAATACCAGGAGGTTGGCTCCATAGCTTGGAAGATGGCTGGCCTCACATGCTGGGGGAAAGTCATCCCAGATAGAGAAGGGAACATCAAGTAAAATGTGATTGGAGATCCTGCGCGGGGAGGGAGATGCATGTTGAAAGTAGACTAGAGACTGAACATGATGGCCACTCAGTGCCTCTACTGCAAATCACAACACCCCAAAGGAGAGAGAGAGAGAGAACAAATTGGAATGCCCTGCCATAGAGGCAGGGTGGGGCGGGGGATGGGATCGGGGGGTGGAAGGGATACTGGGTTCATTGGTGTTGGAGAATGGACACTGGTCGAGGGATGGGCTCTCGAACATTGCATGAGGGAAAAACAAGCACGAAAAGGTGTGAATCTGTAACTGTACCCTCACTGTGACTCACTACAAAAAAATTAAAAGATTTAAAATTAAAAAACAAAAAAACAAAAAATAAAATTAAGCTATCAAATTTAATTCATATTGTCACAAATGTAGGGAATTTCTTCTTTTTCACAACTGTGTAATATTCCATTCTATTAATATATCGCATCCACCATTGGACACTTTAACAGTTTTTCCTAGTTTGACAGTTGTGAGGGATGCTACAGTGAGCAGAGAAGTGCAGGTTAATATTGCTTTGCAATTGTGGTCTCAATTTCTTTGGATATTGATCCAAAGTAGGATTGCTGAATCATAAGCATGTTCTATTTTTTTCTATTTTGAGGAACATCTATTTTGTTTACTTTATCAACTAGACTAATTTACAGTCCCACTAATGATGCAAAAGATTTTCCTTCTCAGTCTCATCAACACACCTCTTGTGTTTTGGATGATCGCTATTCTAACAGGTGTGTGATAATATTTCACTGTGGTTTTGATTTACAGCCTCCTTATGATTAGCGATGGGCACTCTTTATAGTTCCCTTATATCTTTAACCTGTGATAAATAGGATGTTAATTTTATGTAGTAAAACATATGAATTTTTCAATTCTTGTATTTTCTGTAAGAATTCCCTGACAACCTAAAGATTAGAAAGATCTACAATTCTTCTATTTTCACGTTTCTGTCAGACTACTGTATATGTTATTTGAAAAAATGTTTACTTGGTTTCTCTGTTTATTTTCAAAGTAAGATTTATTGTTGTATGCTATAGAGTTGTACCCATTTTATACATGTGTAGTGTATAAGTTTACCAGATATGTGATTCACAATATTGTCTCCAATTTATTGGGTTGCCTTTTCATTTGAAATTTTGTGGAAGGATCTTATTTTAATGTAGTCCTCTTATTCTTTGTTAACTTTTCTTTGGTTGTTGTTATTTTAAAGAGATTTGTGCTTTAAAGTTTTTTTTTTTATTTAGGTAAGGGCATTTCTGGGAGAACATTAAAATACATGTTGTTTTCTTTGAAGTAAGCAAAATTGGTTAAGCAAGGGTAAAATAAGTGGATTATCTAGTTTTCTACAATAATTATGTACTTCTATAAATGTGTTAATTTGTTATTAAATATAGGTGAACAAAAACCATTTCTGAGCAAACTTAAATGGTCTTCCAGGGGCTTTAGGGATAGTTCAGTGGGCAAGGCACTTGCCTTGCATGTGGAAGACCTGGGTTTTTATCTCTTATACCACATCCGTTCCCTGGAAAATCATCAAGTGTGATACTTGAGCACAGAGCTAGGATTAAGCTCTGAGAACTGCTGAATAATTAAGTTTCTATTTTTCTCCCCTACCCTTTATTCTATTTGAAAAGAGGAATATCACACTATAGGAATATAGGAATATCACTCATACTTTAGATCTATGGTTTTATTGCACTTCTTAGGATTCACTTAGCTTTAATATAACTTAAGCTCATGAAAGCATCAAATGATAATGAACAATAATTCCCTAGATATTTATTCTCTATCATATAGTTATAGGCCCTTTATCATCTAGAACTACTGGGTAACATCTAGGAGTTTTCTGAAAGTAAAATTCTATTAAATGACAGAAACTCCCAAGTATTTATGATTCTTTCCTGCACATTAAATTATGTATACATATGGTTAACCCACTGATTTATTAAGACCCATTTTCAGCAATGCCAATTTTATCATGATGTTTATGTAGTGGCATATGCTTGAGAGGCAAGCTTATAACTGTAGCCAGGAATACATACATCTTAGGAAACTTTATCACATGTTGTACAGAAAAACACATTAATAGTGCCCTTTGAAAGCTACCAGCCAGTAATACTTGCTTTTGACTGTTCAAATTTACTGTTCAAAACAATTTACACATGCACTCAAAAGCAACCCTAGCTTTCAGAAATTTTAAGTTTTAGTTTTTACTTTGTTTCCTGCAAAAGGGCTACACGTGACCTGTGACATCTCTAAGGTTTATCCAGAGTCTGTTTCCTGCTTGAGAGAAATACACTCATTGCCAACACAATCTATGCTCTCTGTTTTCTGAAGATGAAAGATGTATGTGAAAGAGACATGATTAGAAATTTCATCATTCAGTGCCTCTCAAAACCAGGTACCCCTCTGAGCCAAACTTTGTTCTAGGGAACAATCATAACCTAGCAAAGAGATCCTGGTCCATGTTTTTTTTACTTAATCACATCATTCTCATCCCTGTATTGGACCTAACCATACTTGCCCCCAAACTCTCATCAATTTTCAGTAACATAGAATATAAAGGCTCAAGCACTTTAACAAAGGAGGCAATACTATTCTTTCTAGAAGACACACTTTCTAGAAGAAGCCCTCACTTAAGAAGACCCATGGTGGGAGTATCTCCCAAATAATTTCCATTCTATATTTTTAGACCATGCACTTATTATTACTTTTATTTATTAAAATCAAGTATACAGAATGCAGTGCTACAGAATGAAAGGGCCCCTCCCCAACCAGCTTCAGAAAAGAGTGACAAGAATTTTGTTAGTTGGGGTGGCAGGGAGTGGAAAGAGGGAAACTGGGGACATAGGTGGTGGGAAATGTACAGTGGTGGAGGGATGGGTTTGGGAACATTATAAGACTGAAAGCCAATCATGGACAACTTTGTAACTGCATCTCATGGTGATTTAATGAATTTTTAAAAAAAATGTTAAACACATTAACAATTAGATAAAAGAAAATAAAAAGACATGAAAGGGGCCATCACAACAGACACCATAACAGCACAGTAAAACAAGGCAAAGGTGATTGTGATCAGAGGACAGATGCTCTGGGGTGGAGAGAACAGAAATACTCTAAATTGGTAGGAGTTCAAATTCAGCCAGAGAGCACAGTCCTGTGAACACATCAGCCTTTCAGCAGAGAAACCAGTGAAAACACCACGAGAATAAAACTCACATGTTATAGAATGGTACTCTCTGCACATACAAGAGCAACTAAAATATGGATAATAGTTGCATAGGCAAAAGAACTTAAGAGCCCTGACAAGTTAAAGGGGCTTGATAAATACCTTGAACTTTTAAAGACCCCCCAAAAAAGACCCCCAGAAAATAAAGCCCCTGAACCTCCCCCTCGACCCAAGAATTTTATTAGTCAAGGAGATATCTATGGATGTAATGCAACAGTGATTTTATTGGTGCCCATGGAGGATACTTTATTGTGTGTGTATTTGTTTGCTTCCATGGCATTCAGATGGGTGGGATAGAAATGTAATTGGGTGGGAGACTCTGATTGTTAAAAAACATAAAGGAATCAGACCTAATTAACAAAAATATTGTTTTACGGGCTATGGAGTCTATCCTGAAAAGCTTGAGTGATAACTCAAGAGATTTTCTTATTAATTATTAACACCAGTCATTAGTTCTTATACCCTTTAATCTGGAAGAGAAAACAAGAAACCTGACTTTCATCATAAACAATTGCTTTTGTTCTTTTGGGTTTTTAGGGAGAAAGAGCACCATGGATTACAAAGGCTGTCTTCAAGCTTTTTCGGTATGAAATTGGCAAAGGAATGGATTTTTGAATCAGAAGGCATCATGCTAACTTCTTGTCTTTAGAATATCAGGAAATCCAGTGATTTCCCTGCCCTCCCCCCCAGACACTGTCGGAAATGACCAATTTCTTCCCCTCCCCCAAATCCACAATGCTTGTTAATCAACAACTTTCGAGGCATCTCATTTTATACCATTTATCTCTCTAAGTCTTAACGGCCTCTCCTTCGTACCCAGCATACGTATCATTTCAAGTTTCAATTCTCAAGTCTGATAAAACTAATAAACCCACACTGCCAGAGGTGGCACATTAAGCTGGTAAAATGGTTTTCATCTTAATTGGATATGAGCACTGTTATCGCTAATAACCCCAGGATACTTCTAATTGGACTCTCTCTTTTTTTTATTTTTGAAACACTAATCTCATTGACCAGCCTTAATTTCCCATCCCCCACTCTTGAACCCAAATATTTGAAATGGAATATAGACATATTCTCATTTCAGGAGGTTACTTCAGCATTATTTTTTGTATGAAGCAAAAAAAAAAAAAGAAAAGAAAAAAGAAGTAAATGGTTTGTAAAAATAATTGTTTTCTTTTTAAACTTTTCAGAAAAAAAATGTAGGGAGACTATGTTACTGACATTGCAATCATGTCTTAAATTCAGTTTAGTTAGCTGTATACTTCACCTAAAAGCAACAAATCTTTCATTTTCCATTCACTTACAAAAGACCATGGTCTTAAGCATTGAATTATGCATTAAAATTTCAGTGCATGTTCTACAATTAAAGCATATCCTCTTTAAAAATTACCTCATATAGATTGGACTTTTACTTTACCATCATGTTTGAAAGCTTTTGAGAAAATATATAAAAAAATTACAGAAATATGAGAATTAGCATTATAGATTTTAGAGATTAAAGATTTGATTAGATACTTTATAGCTAACTTTTGTTGTTTGGTAAGGATATTTAATGCTTAATTTTACTATTCCACATCAACTTGAAATTAAATTTTGACATGTGAAATCAGCTCTGATTTTTTCCCCCTTTGCTTTCTTTTTGGGCTATCGCTGTTGGCCCTAGAAGACCAGGCATCAGGAGACCAGTGCCTGGAGTCAGAACTAAAAGTAGACTATAGACCGAACATGAAGGCCACTCAATACCTCTATTGCAAACCACAACACCCAAAAGGAGAGAGAACAAAAGGGAATGCCCTGATGCAGAGGCAGGGTGGGGTGGAGGGGGGCGTGGGGGTGGTGGAGGGAGGGATACTGGGATCATTGGTGGAGGTGAATGGGCACTGGTAGAGGGATGGGTAAACGATCACTGTATGAGTGAAATGCAAACACAAATGTTCATAAGTTTGTAACTGTACATCACAGTGATTCTCTAATAAAAATTTTTAAAAAAAGTGGGAGTCTGGCATGCAAGGTGTGCACTTCAGTCCTTGAATCATTTCCTCAACCCTGAGTTTTCATTTGTTTTCTCAGATTCTATGTTTTTAGATACTTTCTGCTATTTTTTGGGGGGGGAGAGTTGGGGGCCACATCTGGCAATGCTCAGGGGTCACTGCTGGCATAGCTGTCAGGAATTACTCCTGGCAGTGCGTGGGGGACCATTTGGGATCAAACCCAGGATGGCTATATGTAAGGCAAGTATCCTACCCATTGTACTGTTGCTCCAGCCCTGATTTTTTAAATTTTTAATTTTTTTTTAGATTCAGTGGCATGAAAAGAATAATTTTAGAAAGTCTAAAATGGGGGTTTAAAAAAAGTAGTAAAAAAATCTTTCTGATTCTACAAATTAGCAATTTCTCCTTACTAAGTGTAAAAACAGAAAGCTTAATATTAATAATGATATTAACAATTAATTAATTATTATAATTAATTATTATTAATTAATATCTTAATTATTGAAGATAATTCATTGGCAGAAAAAATTCATTTTTAAAAGGCACACCATTGTTTCTTTCTGGAGTCATCTTTGTTATCAACTAAGTATAGCCTTTAAAATTATCATTATACCTCTATTACTAAAATCCTTTATGTAAATATTATTTAATAATTGTGAATGTGCAAAAGACATACTTATCATTTCATTTCTCTAATCCATACAAGGATGAAGAGCTAATCAGCTATACCTGAACCATAGATGAAAGTAGGTCACGGGGCATTATGTAAAGTGTTTTTTGTTTGTTTATATTTTAATATCAAGCTATTGTGAAATCACAGGCTGAATTAATAAATTATAGATCATTATAACTCAAAAATAGTCATATTGTGTATATATGTACATAGACTATATTATATGTAGGAGATATATATATATATACAATAACATTGTATATGACCTACATAATATATTTAGAGAAAGGATATATTATATATTTTGTTTGAAATATATATATATGTACATGCACAGAGGTGCATGTATGTGTATATGTATATTGTCATGGTGACAGTGGTGATTTTATACCTTGAAAACTTTTGGGTTCTTTTGAGGCTCTAAGTTTCCTTCAGCTTCAAAGAGAAAAGATGCATGATTTCCTTGAGCATTTTTTTGCTTGTTTGTTTATGGGGCCTGGTGCTCCAGGACCATGTGGTGTGAAGGCTCAAACCTGGGCCTCCAGCTCGCAAATCATGAACTTGGTCTGTCCAGCTACCTTTTGGGTTCTTCATGAGTTTTGTTTTTTAAGCAACAAAACAAATCCAAATTCTAGTTTAAGAAGAGACATCCTGTCCCCCTTTTTATTTATGACACAACTTTTTGTTTAGGGTTTGAAGGCTACATTTGGCAGCACTCAGGGGCTATTTCTGTTCTGTGCTCAGGAGTGACCCCTGGCAGTGCCTGGAACTGAACTGAGTTTGGCTGATGTGGACACACACAAGACAAGTACCTGATCCGCCCATCCCATCTCTATTGCTTTCCTTTTCAGCTCACTCAGGTGCTGATTCAGCCTTCCTCCTAACCTCCATAGCCCATTCTAAGAAAGCCAAGTCCCTTGAGAAAAATTCAAAAAACCGATGCACACAACCTGCCCCTCCCCCCTCTTGTAAAGGAAGATGGTAGAAAACTCTGGCCCCATTCTCCCTCTGACAATGTGATTTTAGAGAAATAAACTTGCCCTCTATCCTTCAGCCAACCTGAACTCTTAAGAGCATAGAATGTCCTTTTGGCTATAGACGCCCTGTTGATCTCTCTTGAGAGCATGTTGATGGTGCATATGTCAGAATGAGTCCCACCCTTACTAAGTGTGCAACTGAAACCCAATATGTAAAGATGTCTGCTACATACAGTGGACGAGAGACTTACATATGTCATTAAACCAGTTCTTATAAAAATTTGCTCTTATGATGAGGAAAAGAGAAAAAGCAGTAGTCTTTATGCATATGTATTTATGTATAGTACTTAATAAAATAATATGTGCGTTAAAGATAGACAAAATAATAATGAAAAGAGCAAAAAATTGTATTCATTGGTAGAAAAGTGATTGTATAACAAGTAGGACACATGCCTTTCATGCAGGTGACTTGGGTTCCATCCTCAATACCCCATACAGTCCTCAGAGCCCCCGCCAAGAGTGATCCTGAAACACTGAGCCAGGACTAAGCCCTGAGCACAGGTGAGTATGGCCCCAAAGAAAACCGCCTCAAATAACATTCATTGGCATCCTAACATTCTTTTTCACCCACCCCACGGTGACTCTAAAGAAAATGGATATAGATAATGTCTCAGTGTGTGTAGCAGCTTAGGTCTGTGTTTTATATTCCACAGGTATATTAGTCCACCTGGAAGGAGGAGGAACAGATAGTCATCCAAATGTCAGGGGGCAAGTCCTACCGCCTATCAAGACAGAAGGTTCTGCTGTTCATCAAGCTACAGTGATCTTCATCTTCACACACTTTTCTTATTTTCTACTCTCCCTGGCTTTCCCTTTTGTCACGATTCCAGTTCCTTGCTCCTTTTCTTGGCTTTGGAGAACTTGCACCTTCCAGCTTCACTCAAGCATTCAGCCTTCTTCCTAATCCCCAGTGCCAGACCCAGGAAATCGGGAGTCTCTTGTCCAAAAGTCCAAAAGACGGCGATGAGCTGGGTAAGAGTTTACATCACTTGTCCCATTAGCCCATTCTCAGATGAGGAGCAATGTGGTGGCATGTAGAGTATGATTCAGCAGAGGCCCTGTTTGGAGATAGTCCCGATGCCAATGATGCTAGAGGCAGGGGGGGTGACTGTGGTGGCGTGGGGGTGTATGTGGGCACTGTGATAAGTCAGATAGGCTAGACTCCTGATGAAGAGGATGCTCCTACTCTGAAGAGCAATGATGTATGATAAGCCAGCATGCACAACGAACGTGTGAGGTGATCTCAGACGGGGGCATAAGGCCCGCAGTCTGTCAGGCTTGGTAAGAACAGCTGAGCTGGGGGAGCAGTTCGAAGGCATGGCATCTGGCTTTTCCTGTCATTGGCCCATGAGGTCCTGGGTGGAGAGACACCAGTGTGCATCCCTTTTGTCTCTCAGTAATGGGTCTCAGCTCTGCATCCCTAAGGCATATTGCAACATTAGGGGAAAGCTGGACCTGTTTGAATAGGGGGACAGGGAATACACTGTGAACTTCCTACTATCTCCCTCAACCCCCCAGGTTTTGGAAACAAATGATTTACTTCTTTTCCATGAGTTTTCTCTGTCTATACCTTTATGCATGCTTCGTATTAACATCTGATGAGACTACAAGTTGTTTTCCAGAAACTGAGCACTTAAACTTTGGTAGAGACCAATGTCTTTTCCTCTATGGTTTAATTCGGTAACCTCTGGCAGGTGTTCCTCTGAGCCACACTGGGCTCCAAGCTGTGGTCACCTTCTTATGCTTTCCAACTCCCATTCATCCAGAAGTCTCCCCTGGATGTGGTTTTAGGCATACAAGAATCTACCATGAAATGGGGGTTCTGTAAGTGATCTAGGAAAATTAAAGGGCAATAGTCAAGTTTGAAGGGTTTTTTTGTCTGTTTTTCTGGGGGACTGGAACAATAGCACAGCGGGTAGCACGTTTGCCTTGCACGTGGCCAACCCGGGTTCGATTCCTCCATCCCTCTCGGAGAGCTCTGCCAAGCTACTGAGAGTATCCCGCCTGCACAGCAGAGCCTGGCAAGCTACCCGTGGTGTATTTGATATGCCAAAAACAGTAACAACAAGTCTCACAATGGAGACGTTACTGGTGCTAGCTCAAGCAAATCGGTGAACAATGCGATGACAGTGCTACAGTGCTTTTCTGGGAGGGGAGGGTCACAACTAGTGATGCTTAGGACTTACTCCTGGCTTGGCACTCAGGATTTACTCCTGGTGGTGCTCAGGGGACCATATGAGATATGAGTTTTGAACTTGAGTTGGCCATGTGCAAAGCAAATGCCCTACCTACTGTGCTATTGCTCCTGCCCTGAAGGAGCTGTCTTTAATCTCAATTCTCTGCAAAAACTGCACATGTTTTTTACAAATCTACTCAGGAACCAATAAAAAATAAAAGCTGATAAAGACAGTCTCCACTCCACTCCCACTTCCCACCCCCTAGACATACTGTGATATCATCCAAACTTCTCAGCTGGAATTCTGGGACGGTAAGCCACCCCCTAAACTCTGAACACCACGCACACAAACTGTTTCTTGGCAGAGTGGTTCCATGCCCATCTGCTCATGCAGAGCCATGCCAAGCAAATGCAAGGACTCCAAGGAAAGCCAGTGGTGCTGGGAGTCAGGCTGTGTTTCCTCTTGTGTGGCCTTGTCTGAGTCACAGTGTGTGCCGATGACAGAGCTTGCTTTTGTTGATACTGTAGCTATAGAACAATCAGCAAACATGCATATCACGTGGGCTCCAATCCCAGTGCAGCTCCCTCCTGCACATCAGCAAGTAGGATATATAGGCCTGGCAGAGGAGTGGATGCTGGGACTTTTCTGTTGGCTAAAGAACAGTGCATTTCTTTTTCTTCCCTCTTGGAGATGTGGTCTAGGGTGGATAAAACTGTCTATTGTTCCTGCTTGCAATCCACTCTCATTGTTTTATCTGCTTGATTTGGGTGTCAGCAATATAAAGAGATGCATTTTTATGTGCCTGAATAATGCTTAGACTAGACTTTGCTTTATCTTTTTTTTATTTGGAGTGGTTAGTGGATGCACCGGTACCTTCATGCGTCCGAACGTGTGGAGAGGGGCCTTGAGCATGGCTGTGGCTAGGCTCTGGAGGTCTTTGGCCATGGGAGCTCTGCTTGGGGCGGGGAGAGAAGCTGGAGCCCACCCCCTCCAAGGGGCCCTGGGGAAGACAACCAGGTGCGTGAGCAAGAGACTCTCTGCTCAGAGCCTGTGGTGTGTGGGACCCAGGGCTGAGACCTCCAAGCCTGCTCGGATCAGGACTGGGCCTCCTCCACCCAGATTTCCCATTTTCCAGTAGCTAGGTGGTCACACCCAGGGACTGCCCCCGGCGCAGCCGTGTAATCTCACCAACGGCCTACACCCAGAGATTTAAAACCAAGCTCCCAGAAGTGCGCGGCCGCTTACGGCCGAGAGACATCTTATAGTCTAGTTCTCCCTCTCGGTCTCATTCCTCTGACCCTGAAAGAGCCTCCAATGCGGCATCGTTGGGAAGGATGAGTAAAGAGAGGCTTCTAAAATCTCAGGGCTAGGATCAATGGAGATGTTACTGAGACTGCTTGAGAAATTCGACGATCAATGGGATGATGATGATGATGATGAGTGGATACACCCTGAAGAGACCCCTGACAGTGCTGGGGGTGGGTATTTGGTGATGGGGTCAAACCAGCTTGGCAGCATGCAAGGCAAGCTCTTTACCTTCTGAACTAGTTCCCCAGCACTATTTTTCCTGTCTTTCCTTTTACTTCCGCTATCTTTCCTCACATTTCTGTGGAGGCCATTTTATTTGGAAACCAGGGTTCTCTGGGCCTCAACCAAATGCCTGCATCCTCTTCCAGCCCACAAACCTGCAGGCTGAATGGTGCTGGGACTGGGTAACTGGCAGGATTGCATGTGTGAGATTGCATACGAACAAGACCATGAAAACTTACATCTTCCCTATACTTTATCTGAGCATGTGACTTGCTGTAGTATATATTTCTTGAATTTAAAATAAAGGACCCCTTTACATATCTGCCTAGATCCCCAGGAACAGAACGCCCTGAAAAATAGTGTGCTGCAATCCACCAGCTGTTTTGTTGGTTTGGTTCATTGCTGGGGTTTCCCGTCTGGGAAATACAGGGTTTCCCAGGCTTTTGGAAATGTAGGAAATAATGGTAGAACTTCCTTTACTCTATGAGCTATGAGGCAGGCACCCTGTTTTGGGGTTACTGTTACGAATGATAGTGTAAGGGATAAGAATCCAAGAGAATTGGACTCTGATAGAGCCAGAATGTGTGTGTGTGGGGGGGAGGGGTGTCTCAGACTCATGCTTTTCCTCATCTGAAAGTGAACTAGAGAAGCAATTGTCACCAAAAGCTGCTTCTGGGTGCCTGGTTTAGTTAACTCCTGGATCTGAAGCCTGGAGGTCAGGTAGAGGGTATCACCACGTAGCTGTTCTTCTCTCTTCTTTGCTGTCTTTATTAGGTCCTGTCCTCCCAGAAACCTTTCCTCTGGTGTGTCCTGTCTACTTCTTTCCTCACTCTACCTGTGCAGACCAGCAGAAGAGCACTGGAAAATTCTAGAAGAAACCCTAAAGCTATGTAAGAAGGACACCCCAGGATCAGAAATGAGACTGTTTTCTGGAGATGTAGAAGTGACCAGCAGCTCCCATTTAGACTCTAGAACTTCTGAATGATGAAATGGTTCTTAACATGTTTACATCAAAGGCAAACTCATTGGGGTATGGGTCTGTGATGTGGTTCTTTGATAGCTGTTATCACTCTGTTAAGTATTTATTCAAACATGGTATGTAGTCCAAGAGTCTACTTAATTATTATTAAACAAAAACATGATACATTCCAGAGATATTTTGGAAACGATAGATTTTGATGTTCATTGGTAACTTCCATCATTTTAACAAACTTGTATTTTAGGGAGCAGGTGCTGTGTGCAAGTCTTAACTATAAAAATTGGTACTTAGTGATGAGGCTGATAAGTTGCTTACCTGTTTATAAGATTTCACCTGAGCATATTTTTGCCAGAAGCTGGAGAAATGCACTTGGAAAAACTTAGAAAATTTTATGGCACACAATTCCTATATATAAAGTACAGGGATTTTTGTATGAAATGGGCAAAAATAGCTATCAAATGGCTATGATATGGAGAAAATGGAAATGCAGATAGCAAACTTGTGTGTATTTTAAGAATAAAACCAATTACATAGATCGTGATAAAAATAATGCAATTTAATTCTAGTGGAAAAGCTTCTAAGGGGAATAGAAAATCCTTAAGCAATGGGTTCACCTTTCCTGGAATCAACAGAATGAATCCAAAAGCTCTTTCTCCACCCAACTCTAAAACCTGTAATTTCATGTATACAAAATTAAGAGAATATTAAATTGTACATGGATGAGCAGTATAATCTGTGTTAGGAGTAAATCAATTTTGGCCCCGAGATATATAATGTTTCATGTTCAATTCATGTTTTGAGAAAAAAATCCTACTTACAGTAAAATAGTGAGGACAGTTTTATTGCTATTATAGGAGTGGCTAGAATTTGAAAAAAGAGTTATATGAATGGTAACATATCTTTAATTCTATGTTTGGTGGAAGGGAGACAGCTGGGCAGCTGAGAGCTGACCTTTGTTTGACATTTGATGGTGTGAGTGAATGTGGAGAGGGACCCCCAGACCTGGCCCAGCCCCGATTACAAACCCTCTTGCTACAGTCTCCACATCCCGATAGTTGAGGTTAAAGACACATAACCCGACTTCAAATCCTGATCATCTCTGTCCCTTTAATCACTCTAAATCTCTAAACCATTCTAAATCTCAGTTCCTTTATTTATAAGTAGGTGATTAAAATTGCCTTTCTGTGAGAATTAAGTGTGTTGATGTGTCAAATGTCTGACACACAGTGAGTGTTTGAGAGATGTGATAATATTTTTTATCATGTATTTATTTTACTTACTTGAGACAAAAGGAAACGCTATGGGAACGCTTTATGAAAAAGGTCCAGTGTATACTCAAAGTATCACTAGAATTACTTTTATTTTTCTTATTAAAATGTTTCCAGAACACCAGTGACAAAAGAGAACATGTATAAAGGATTTAACCTTACATTTTTATTTTTGGCATGTCTTGACCTGGCTTCTTTTTCTTTTTCTTTTTTTTTAAAAATGCATTATGATCATTAGGGAATTGGAAAAAGGATTAGGCAGCCTCAAAATAATATAGACTTTATAAGTCCACTTTGCTTGAGAATGGCTTTCTGAGACAACTGGCCTTTCCAAAATAAATTTGCAAACTTTTATCCTTATTTAAAAAAAAATAGAATTTGGCCAGGCAAAAGAATTTGGGCCATATCAGCTTGTCATTCTCCATGTTAAAATATTTAGTCTTACTTGAAGATAAATAGCAACAATTGAACTCAGGCAATGAAGAAAAATAAACATACAACTGCTTGAAAATGTACAAATAACTAGATGGTTTAAAAAATGTTATCAGAAATGTCTTGACTACTAACAAGATCTACATTAAACAGTGACCATAGATAACGTATGTTTCTGGCGCTCTGTGCTTCCCAGTAGGGGCTTACAGTGTGGGGGCAAATGAGGCTTAACATTTGCAACTCTTGGAGTCATGATTGGAGAGACTCCAGCTGCCTATCAAAGGGAGCCTGGCAGGTTTGGGGAAGGTGGTCAAATGTGGATAGTGAGACAATTAGGGAATAGGTTTGAAGAGAGTCTTCAAACATGCTTAAATAAGATCAGACAATCCCTTCCAACTCATTGGAAGTACATAATGATCATTTTTAATTTTTTGGCTCTTTGGGTCATGTCCGGCAATGATCAAGGCTTACTCCTGGTTCTGCACTCAAGAATTATTTCTGGAAGTGCTTGGGAGAACCATATGGGATGCCGAGGATTGAACCTGGGTGGGCCATGTGCAAGGCAAAATGCCCTCTCTGCTGTACTGTCGCCCCAACCCCCATGATAATATTTTCCTTTCTTTCTCCTCTCCCACATACCCCCAATATCTGTTTGCCTGTGCATGGTTTTTTGAAGCCATGGGAGAAGACAGGGGTTGCAGGGAAAGACAGCATTGATGTGAAAGTGAATAATGGAAAACCTGTATCGGATATTGGTACTATGATAGAAACTGATGTAACAATATTACTTAATGGATGAACCTCTGGGAGTGAGGCTTGGATTCAAATCTCCACTGTCACCATATGAAGTGAATAATATTAATATCACTTTCCACAGAAGGACCAAGGGGCACATACATGTCAAAACTAGACAGGTATCTTTCGCATTTACAAAAGAAGCATATAAAATTGATAATGCCCCAAAAGAGAGAAAGAAGAAAAGTGGTGCCAGAGAGACAGGCTGGGTGGGTGTGAGGTAGGTGGTGGGAGGGAAACCGGAGACATTGGTGGTGGAAAATGTAGATTAGTGTAGGAATGGGTGTGTGAACATTGTATGACTGAAACCCAATCATGAACAACTTTGGAACTGTAAATATCACAATGATTCAATGAAAAAAAACTAAATAAATAAAAATTGATGATTGAGGCAAATGAGACTGGATGAGTTATTATTATAACTACTGTTATTATTTTTTCAGCCTGTCACATGCCAAGCACATTGCCTTGCCTAGTGGTGATCTTCATGTACTAATATTTTACAGACAATCTGGTTTCTTTAGAAATCCAGCTAAAATCACAGGTGCCACAAATCAACATCTCCTACTTAATCTAAAATATTTTTTCCAAGTTAGATGCATTAAAAAGAATTTAGTACCAGATTTTATTTGATGAATCACTTCAGGAGTTATTTGGGGTTGTTTTGTTTATAGGAAAAGGTTTTGGGATAATGTTTTAAAGGACATATTTTTTTCCTGTGGAAGACAACTTTACAGAAACCATCTTTTTTTTTTTTTTTTTGCGTCACACCTGTCGATGCACAGGGGTCACTCCTGGCTCTGCACTCAGGAATTACCCCTGGTGGTGCTCAGGGGACCATATGGGATGCTGGGAATTGAACCCGGGTCAGCCGCGTGCAAGGCAAACGCCCTACCCACTGTGCTATCGCTCCAGCCCCCAGAAACCAACTTCTTTTATATTAAGATTTATTCTTTGTAATGAAGTCTTGCATGTTGCAATTGTATGGTAAAACTGGAGAGGGTCATAGTCAGAAATAATGACAAATATCAGATGATACTTCTCAGGTGTGGGATTTAAAGAGGCAAAACAAGGGAAGACAAAGTCAAATAAAAACACACCTTTAGACTGGGGTTACCCAGGAACAGAGCTGCTGTGGGAAGCATCCTATAGACAGTGGTACTTTGATGGTAGGTGTGGTGTGGTAATATTGTACCCAATATTTGATGAATATTGGCAGTTTGGTGGTAGGTGTGGTGTGGTAATTAATATTATACCCCTGGAGTCTGTAAACATTTGAACTAGTGGGGAAAAAAGAATAATATAAACTAAAAGAAAGGATCTCTTCTCCAAAATATTTAAAAATAAATATAGCAATGGGTAAGTGCAGAATCCAACCACAGTGTAATAATTTATAAGAATGCTAAGAAAGAATGTTTGTAATAAATTTTTAACTAAAAATTTTGAAAAATTTCCTGTTTCTTTAAAATCCATGATATTTTTAAGTTATAATAATAAAAGTGGAATTTTAGTCCTCACTCCAAGTAATGACATCTCAAGTAGGAATCACAGTAGGCAAAACAAAAAGTTTTATAAACGATCTGAGCTATAGTCAGAGTGGCAAGGTTGTTAAAAATAAAAATTCCACTTGGCTTTTTGAGTTGTATTTTCCACTGATCACAGAATGTAATTGCGTGTTTCAGATATTATCAATTAGCTAAGTAAAGATCTA
Source organism: Sorex araneus (assembly GCF_027595985.1). NCBI lineage: Eukaryota > Metazoa > Chordata > Mammalia > Eulipotyphla > Soricidae > Sorex > Sorex araneus. Next base: position 51,011,807 of record NC_073307.1, on the reverse strand, counting down.
CTTGCCATAAATCTGTGAATATTCTTACTCCAAGAATATAACTTAATCCAAAATAAGATCTACATAATACTTTATTAAGTTTTTTAATACCTAGAGCTGTTGTTGTACTTCTAATTATTTTTGTTTTAAAAAACATTTTGTGGTAAATTGTCCAGTTCTCCGACTTCAAAAACATGGCACCCAATGGCCCAATTCTTGCAATCACCAAAGGTGGTCCTGTAAAAGTTTGAGGGTGTATTATTATTCCCAGCAGGAAATATAATTTTCCTTCCTAGCTTAGTAAAACATGTGTCTTCACAGTGAGGAATAGGTAATGGAACATTGTATGACCGGATCCCAGTTATGAACCACCTTGTAACTGTCTCTCACTGTGATTCAATGAAATAAAAAAAAAAAAAAACCCTAAAATTTAGAAAACAAAATATGCCTTCAGGACTTAGGATACACAGTGAAAGTGATTTAAAGGTTAAAAAAATCTAAATTTCCAATTATTTCCTATTCTCTAAAACCATATAATATTTCTGAGTAAAAATGTTGCACTTGAAATTCGGTTCTCCCTACAAATAATGGCATCTCAATCCACAGAAATGTTTGGTCCATTAACTCCAGCTCCAAGAGGGAAATACTGAGCTCTTGGAATATCCTGCCTAATAAGAGTGTCTTTTTTCATATGTGACCTTCAGCTAGGCCAGATTCAATGTCAGAGACAATGTCCCATTCTCCTTTTTAATGAAGACTTTTGCTATCGGGTACCCACTGAAGCTCTAAACAGTTGCTGATCATACTGTGTGTTGATCCCAGGATATCACTGGGAGAGGCATTAGTGATATTTGAGACATCCTTGGGAAAGGCCATACTTTGAGACAACTTGGATTCTCTGTGGGCTGAGTGGAATCAACATTCTTTCACTATGATCAACTATAACTAGGAGTCTAGTAGCGTTTCTTCAGTGCTTGTAGTGGATCTCATGGAAGAATGGTTGAGTCCAACGGTTGGTAGCTTTGGTATCTCTCAAACATTCCCAGGGCTATCTATGCCTCCCACTCTCAGAGTGAGGTACTAAGATAGAGAAAGGGAAGGAGGGAGAGATGTACCTTATGCCTCTGAATATAATTTGTGAGATCTTAAATGCTATGTCCTTAGTCAATTTTTTAAATCTGTGGATTCCCCTAGTATCAATCTCCCCTAATAATTCAATCTCTCTCTACTTCACTGTTTCTCTAGCCTCAAATAATTTAATTAAATCATTTTGGTGAAAATTTTAAATGATTATGCCATCTTTCCATTTCAGATGATTTAGTTAAAAAACATCATTTGTAATACTCCTATTACAGACCACAACACCCAAAAGGAGAGAGAGAACAAAAGGGAATGCCCTGTCACAGAGGTGGCGGGGGAGGGGGATGAGGTTGGGGGTGGGAGAGATACTGGGTTCACTGGTGGTAGAGAATGGACACTGATGGAGGGAGGGGTGCTCGAACATTGTATGAGAAAAACACAAATACGAAAATGTGTAAATCTATTTGGTGATTCACTAATTAAAAATTAAAAAAAGAGGGACAAAAAAACCCCACATCATTTGTATCCTTATAAAAATAAGAGTGATAAGTAGTTAGTTTCTCCTCACAGACTCCCCAATTAAAGTCCTGCAAATATTTTGGCCCTATCAACAAAGTTATGAAAAATATACTCATTTAAAGTAAATTAATCTAAAAATGTGGCTATTTCCTTGACAGGCCTTTTTAATCCCTTAAGTAATTTCTGAACTGCTGTTAAAAATAAGAGATTAGAAACTTGGACTTTGTATAGGTCTGTTATTTTCATACTTCTTGGTAAGAAATTTTCTAATATATAATTTTTTACTTCTTGAGTTTTTAGAATAACTTTTGTGAGCCAAGAGATTGAGTTTCACCACTCTTGGGATATAAAGCTAAACACAAGTGAGGCTGCTCAAAAAAAGACTATTTTAAACCCAAAGAAATTTTATATATATATGTAGAAAAGCCTACATTCTTTTCACCAATAAATCCCAAATATTAGCCCACAGAAGAGCAATTAGCAAGTAGGTCTTCTATAAACACTATGAACATTTAGATATATTGCTACTCTTTATCATTCTATTGATGGAATATGGACTCTGTTTATTAGTTCCCTGATACCAATTTTGGACAGGCAACCAAATTTCCATAAGTGTGTTTGACCTCCTAGAATGTTGAGGGGGTGGTAGAGGAAAGTAATTTTCTTAATTTGATAGATTATCTACTAACACAAAGTAAAAATAATATTGAATGCTTAAATAGCAGGAATATTCCCTTCTAAGTGAAAAATAAGACAAGTTCTTTTATTATTCCAAGTTTTAGACATAATACATAAGAAAAAGAAATATGGGCCATAATTATTGGAATGAAAACACTGTCATTATAAAAGTGTAATTTTGGGGATAGAAAATGTTAAAGCATTTGGAAATTTGACAGATACAGTGTGTGTGTGTGTGCGCGCGCGCACGCTTTGTTATTTTGGGACAACACCCAGTGCTCAAAGCTTACTCCTAGCTCTGTGAAAGTTTTACTAATTCTCCTAGTTCTCCTTAGAATAAATCACAGGCAACTGTTGCATAGCACTGTAGCACTGTAGCACTGTCATCCCGTTGTTCATTGATTTGCAGATTTGCTCGAGCAGGCACCAGTAACGTCTCCATTGTGAGACGTGTTGTTACTGTTTTTGGCATATTGAATACGCCATAGGTAGTTTGCCAGGCTCTGCCATGCAGGTGGGATACTCTGGGTAGCTTGCTGGGCTCTCTGAGAGGGGCAGAGGAATCAAATCTGGGTCAGATATGTGCAAGGCAAACACCCTACCCATTGTGCTATCACTCCAGCCCAACTCTTGCATAAACTTGATTAATTTTATTAATTTTTTGGGGAGAGTGGAGTCATACCCAAAAAAGCAGTTGGGGTTGCTCCCAGATCTCTCTCTTTCTCTCTCTGTCTCTCTCTCCCTCTCCCTTCTCCCCCACTTCTCTCTCTGTATGGGTGTGGTACCAGGAATATTCCAGGATCAAATATGGTACACCATATAACTCAGGTACTGTTTCTCTAGCTTCTGAGACCTTTCAATTTAAATTAAAGTTCTTTTCCTCAAGTCTGGAGATGTGAGAATTTTGTCTTTCTCTAATTGGACAAGTGAGAGAAGACCAAACAAAATTAACAAACAAAAAAAGCAAATGATGACGGAAATAAATAATACTACTCTTGTCTTCATGGAAATCTCCTTGTAAATGGATAACAGTGTGGTTACAGCTGTGAATGAGCTAAGTTGACTGAGTACTACAGAAGTAATAATGAAATAAGATAGAAAGAAGTCCTGCCTCTGGATATTGAATATCCTTACTGGAGAACATCTTAAACAAAATTCAGAGTTTAAGGCTTCATTTTGAGGGATTTCACCACAGCCAGTTTTCTGAACCATACTGTTATTCTTTTATTAGACATCAGTTAGTTTAGAAACTTCTAATCCATCATGATCCCCTAAATACAAAATGAAAGAATTCAATGCAGTGCTCTTCATTTTGATAAATGAAAACACCCACAATAATTAAAGGTTAATCTGAATAAAGAAGAGTAAGATTTACCTCCCACTCCTATTTTTCAGTTTATATGTATTAAAAAGGGTAACTATTTCTCATCTTAAACTGGCTGTGCCTGCCTTCCCCCTGGAAGTCTCTCAGCTTGACAAATTGCTGGATTTGGTATAGTGAGACCCAAATTTAAGTTATGATCTTGATACTTCAAAGACGCACAATGTGGTCTATCTTCTTCACTTTTACATTTTAGGAAACTCAGATCCATGAAACTGTAAAACTGATCTTGCAGAGATCTTGAGGAGAATGATAACAGATAATTTCTGTAGAAGAGCTGAGATATGAAAAGTACCAGATAAATAGCGACTGCTATTTTATTGCTACTGTTGTTCCCAGTAACTCCTCTTGTCTCCAGAAAAGATTGAGAATATCTGTCACATTCTGCCTCTCTATATTAAAGGTCTGACAATGTTACCAGCCTAATTCTGATGCTCTATGTCAGGGACAGCAAATCCCCAGGATTTCAGAGATGTATTATTGTATTTTGGGGAGGAAATGAGATACACCTTGCAATGCTCAGGGGCTACTCCTGGTTCTGTGCTCACAAGTGATTTCTTGCAGTGCTCAGGGGACCATATGCAGTGCTGGGATCAAACTGGGGTCAGCTGCAGTCAAAGCAAGTGCCTTATCCCTGTACTATCTCTCTGGCTCCTATCTTGTTCCTTAAACATTCTTGAAAGGGCCATAGATTGAGCTAAGTACAGATATCTTGTTTGATGCTCCAATCTCTGTTCCTGGTTGCTGTCTTCTCTTGTGACTTTCCATTTTCCTCTTCTTATATATACAGAATACTGTTTCCCTCCATCATCTCTGGTGCTCCATCAACTCTGGTGCCTTGTATACCCATATTGAAACCTAATACCTCTTTGAGGTAGGTTTCCCCCCACAGGGTTGAATCATCATTCCTAGATGAACCCGCTCTCAATCTCTCTGTAATCTTTGATAAGACATTAGTTCTCAGTGGGGGTTATTCCCACCTCACACTCCCCTGCGACATTGAGGAACATCTGGAGGCATTTGGGGTTGTCACTGAGAGTGCTGTTAATGACTTCTAATGAATTTAGACTCGTGAGATTGTCAAACACCCCAAAATGCCTAGGATAGTCCCATTACAAAGAATTGTCATGCTTAAAATATGAATGACATCAACATTGAGAACACCCAAACTAAAAGTATGGTGACTATAGACTTTCCCAATCAGTCTGGACACTTTGGAGAGTGAAAAATAGGAATCTTAATAATTAAACTTTGATAGCTGGTGGAAAATTGTACTATCATTACAGGTATAAGTTTCCATCCCTACCCCCACGCCCTAGTCCCCTGATTAACTTGAATTTTGTTTTGGACTGATGGAGATATTGCCTGTAATTGTAATTCTATTTTGCTTTCTCTGCCTTTTTCACCAATTATGCTCTTAGTTGCTCAAAGACAGGATGTGCAATTTCTATAGCTTCCTCCTTTCCAGGATTTTATAGAGTACCTAGTTGATAAACCTCTTTGACTCACTGTGCTTATACATAATCTCTAGTCACAAACGGGTCCTTGACAAAACCTACTATAAACTTCCCAACCATCAATTATATTATACATCAAAAATGCAAAATGTGAGAAATGATGGAGAAGAATTCAACAAGTACCATTGCTCAAAATGTAGAGAAGATTTTACCTTCTATAATATGTAATTTAATGAAATATGCTAAGCAAGGTACAATCCCCTTAATTGGTACTTAGTTAAATTACTCATATTTACTCTAAATGTTCTTGCTGCACAAAATGTGCTCCTATTGAATTAGACAAAATTTTATTACCCAAAGCATGGTCAAGAAATGGAAAATGAACACAAATATAGGAGGTTCTTCCAGTTCTGCCCAGGACCTAGTAGATGTAAAATAAAGATGAATTCAGAGCTGGGAAGATAGCACAGAAATTAAGATTGCATGGTCCCAGTTCCAAACCCAGCACAGCAAGGCTGTAGATGTCTAGTACATGCTCAAGTCCAAACATTGACTAATCTAGTCTAGTTGATTTACTATCCAGAGACTGACCCCTGAAGCCCTGCCCCCTACCCAGCACTTCTTGGAAGTATCCTGTTCTCCACTCAAATAGATTTTATATTTACTTCCATTATATTTAACACTGAAAATGTTCTTAAACCATCTAAATCAATTTGGGGAGTTTTGGAGTATTGATTCTGGGGGGATTTAAGAATTACCAAGATGGTTCTATTCATTTTGTTAGGGCTCTGGAACAAAGTACTATAGTCAGTGGCTTAAATAAAAACTTGGGGTCCACCAGTTCTCTCTGGAATCCAACAGTGGGAAGCTTGGGTTCTATTTGAAAGCTATGAGAGAGAAACCCTTCCAGACCTCTTTGGTTTGAAGGAGATTGTCTTCAAACTATATCACTGTATCTCTCTATGTACTAATTCCCCTTTGTATGAGAGCACAAGCCCTTTTTAATGACATGTTTCCCGATGAACTTACTGTATTGATTTAACCTGCAAAGACCTTCTTCTAAATAAATGTCATGCCAAAGTACTGGGGATTAGGATTTCAACCTTCGCTTTTAGGGGGCACCATTGAGCCCACAACAATTAAGAACATATCACAAGACAAATTTGGATTTTGTAGAAAGAACAAGTTTACCACTTCTCCCTTATCAGAGACAGGAAATTCTGAAGCTAGTGTCGTTTGAAAATTGGAGTGATCAATAGGCTTTGGGGAAATACATTAAAGTAGTTTATCTTTAAAAAGACTGCAAAGAGGGTCAGGCCAGATGATACAAGATGCTTGCCTCGCTTATAGTCAACTTTGGTTTGATCCCTTCAGCATAGCCCAGAATGACTCCTAAACACAGAGCAAGGAGTAAGACCTAATTAGGCAAATGGCCTTGCTGAGGGTAACCCAGAAGCCAAAAAGAGAAGACAAGGAGCTGCCAAGAATTGCCCCACACAGATCTCCATCTAATCATTTTGCCCCTGATCAATACAGAGTACCAGGTCTACTTCAAACTAAAAGAGAAAAAGAACAAAAAGAAAAGAATCCATTTTCCTTCTCAAAAACCTGAGTCGGCCTCTCATCTTCCTGAAGGTGATAAAACTGAGGTGGATGGAAGAGAGATCATTTGTTTGACACCATCTTCCCTGTCTCAGAGCAGAAATAAATTTGTTCTCTGTGTTAGCTGTATCGAAAGTATGTCTGCTTGGCTGGTTAGAGCATGAAAAAGATTATGGGATTCCAGGTGAGTTGATCTTTAAATGGATTGTATTCATGATATAATCAGGGCGGAGGCGGGCCTTGTGAAACAGGCCCGGGGATCTACCCTGCTGGGATGTGAGCCAGTAAGTCTGCTAACTCTCTTGAAGCAGGCCAGCTAGCTCTTCTCCATGTAATTGACATTTATCGGGTACACATTATTTATAGTTAACGTATACAGAGATCACATTTATAATGGATTGTAAGATAGATAGCAAATCGGTATATTACACAAATAACTGCATGACATAGATGTTCATAACATTTTACCTTGCCTTCCCTGTATGTCTTTGCAAAGTTGCAGCTCCAAGTTGCTGCAGCCTTTGCTATTAGGGTGTCAGGCTGAGCACCTTCGGCTGAGGCCAAGTGCCCCCCATCCACACCCCAGCCCCAGGTTAAATCCCTTAAGGGAGGTTGTGCCAGGGGCAAGAGGGATACGGCTTTTACCTTACGTGCAGGGTGCAGGGTTACACCACAGGCTTCCCATCTGCTTCCCAGAGCACTGCCAGTAGTTAATGCCTGTGCAGAGCCAAGAGTAGTAACTCCCGAGCATCGCTGGGTGTGACACCCCCACCCCCGTTTGCTCCCCCCACAAAAAAAGAGGAGACTGTTCCAAGCAACCAAAGTGAGCCCGCAAACTCATGTTTACGCCCTAAGACTAACCCCGGTCAGTCCTCCGAGAACCTTCACACGGTGCTTCTCCTGGACACATGGTCTCTTGGGTTCCTGGGGTCTGAAGGGGGGCAGGGAGAAGTGAGGGATTTTGCAAACCAAAGAAAGAGTTTATGAAGACTTCTAGAGCTGACCCTCTCACCTAGCTCACCAGCTGCCTCAGCCCTGGGCTCCATCTCTAAATATTCAAAAGTAGGAGATGATTTTTATTTTTTTTCCGGTGAGGTCCCTCAATGCCTGCCCCCCCCCCCCCCCCGCCTCTACCATGAACTATGATGGAGGAAGTTCTCAGGAGAGGGATGGAAGCATGGAGGCCAAGATTGCTCAAAGAGGCCCCTTTATCTGCCGGGCCTGGGCGAGTTATCAGAGTGTCATTAGCGGTGACAGCCGCGGGTAAACAAGGAGGGTGTCCACACCAGCGCCCCAGTCATCAGGAATTTCGCTTCCATCTGGATCCGACTTAAAGAAACACCACGCCGGGCTCCTCCGCGCCTGGCCGCCTGGCTTTCTCCTCTGAAACTTTTGCACATGTCCAGGCGGGACCTGCCCAGCTTCCACCATCCCCCTTCTTCGTCCAGGAAACCCCGGCGGGGTTAGAAAATTAATAAGGTGCTAGGGACATTCACCTTGGGTCCCCGGCCAGCCGGAGCCCCGGCCCGGGAGGCCCGCCCCGCGGGTAACTGATCCTGCATATTTATAAAGGTGAGCCTGGAGGGCTGCCAAGCGCCTGCATTTAAGTGATTAACAAATGTTCCTCTTTAAGTGGGTACCTCTTGTTCTAAATATATTTGACAAGAATGCAAAGAGTCATCCCGGGGACAGAAAGGGCAGCGCTCCGGGCCCTCTGGGCGGAGCGGCCGGCAGTGCAAGCCGTGCCCGGGGTGTGCCCCTCAATATGCGCGCGCGCACGCGCGCGCGCGGTACCAGCCCCGTTGCGTCGCCGGTGGGCAGGCTGCCAGCGCCCGCGGCTTCCCGCTGTTTAACGACAATGGATTTACTGCTTCTCTGCCGATCGGCGCTATTTTGTATAAACAAGGTTAACACTCCTTTTAAAGAAAATGCACCCGCACCTGGCGTCGGAACGGGTGATGACCTTGCCAGCTTTCTTCACCTGGCGCCCCAAAGCCGGGGCTCGTGCTCCGAGTTCAACCTGGAACTCTCTCGGGGTGGATGATGGGGGGCGAAGGAGGGGCGGTGGTGGTGGAGAATCTTCTTCTCTTCTGGAGAGCAAATCGGGTTCTTGCACTGAGCTGCCCGGGGCTCTGGAGTTCTGGTCCACGTCAACGTGGGATGCCCGGTATACTCCACTCCCTCACCCCCACCCCCGCACCCCTACCAAGTGCGCAATTCTCTCCGCAGGGCCAGCCCCTTGCTGCTTTGCAAAACGGGCATCAAGGCCCAGGCGAGGACCTCCGCAGCGGACCGCCGGGCTGTAGGTGTGTCCCCCGCCCCCTGCTACCTCCGCCCCAAGTGACAGGCGGGCCCCCAAAGCCAAGAGCTCCGGAGGGAGCAACCGGGTGGAAAAGGTTCTTTTGTGTCTCTCTGTGGGCTGGTATTGATCTCCTAGAGCCAGCCTGGCCCTTTCCCCACCCTCTAAGAATTTGAACACCTGGAAACATTCTCCAGGCTTTGCATTGGGGGGAATTTAATGGTGTAAACAAACACAGCAGGAAAGTCCCTTTGATTTGAGTAGGCGGTGAGCGGCGGAGGCCCCAGCCTCAGATGGGGCTGAAAAAAGGACCGCGGACGGCGGAGGCCCAGGAGCTGTTGTCTGGGGAAAGTGAGCTGGCCGCCCTGCTTGGCAGAGCAGAAGTCTAGCAATTTCACCAGGAACGTCCAGCAAAATAAACCCCACGTCCTCGTTTCATTAAAGGCATCTATGGCTTCCTCTTCCCCTAGCGGTCCTGAACCCCGCGCTGCCCACGAGGAGAGAGTTATTCAGGGGGTCCGAGCGTGAATTCTAAGCAGGCTATTGACCTTATTGCCGCTGTAAGGGAAGTGAGTTGAAGGCTGAAGTCCCAGGCCTGGCGGGATCCGGTCGTCTCAACCCAGAAAGTATCACCCGTGGGAGCTGGAGTAGTAAGAAACTTATTTTTATCTTTAGCAGCATAGAAACAACTGCTTACATAACTGTTGGAATAATGGGAATGTCTCTATAAATAGACAGGCGAAAGTCATTCCAGGAAGTGGTACCATTTTAATTGCAGGGATCCTTTTATGGAAATTTTTATTAATGATAAGACTGAACGTGGATGAAAACAGTTCAAGTGCATGGTGGAAAAGCGATCTTTTCCCCACTCCACCCCACATCCGTGGAAACTAAACATACATGTCATAAAGCCCATTGCTTAAACTTGGAAAGAGTTGCAACCTCCTTCAAACAAATAAGCATGTTGGGGGTAGGGTGTTTATCTTGCATGCACTGACCCAGTTAGAACCCTTGAACCCCATATGGATGCTTGCCAGGAGTGATCCCTGAGTACAGATAGGAGTAAGACCTGAGCATTGTTAGGTGTGGTATTACACATAAACACACACACACTCAATACACTCACACACACATATACTCCTTTCTTTTTCTGTTCATTTGAAATACCACTTTGATCAGAGGGGACTATTTCCTGACAGAAAAACACATGAGGGACCAGACAGAGTATAGTGGTAGGGAGTTTGTCTTGCACACAGCTGACCGGGGTTTGATCCCTGCATCCTATGATCCCCTGCGCACTGCGAGGAGTAGTTCCTGTGTGCAGAGCCATGAGTATGCCCTGAACACATCTGGTGTGGACTTATGTTGGGACCCTACTGCACAGTTAGAGCTTATTTAAAGAACCAAGGAAATGAAGGTGTAGAGAAGGAAGGGAGGGGGGTGCAGAAAGGGAATGCAGAGCACAGAGCAAGGGGTCTGTCCTCCAAGCAAATCGGACAGAGCTGGCAGTGGTGCTCCCAGGCAAACCACCATGTGTTACGAGAAACAGCTGAGCAGAAAGCCATTTGCCCCGAGATATAACACAATGACTGTTTCTTGGCTCTCAACTAAAGACTTGGCGTGATCCTTGGCATAATACTCATTCCAGCTCTCTGAGTTCCATTTCACCTGGGGGGAGGGGGGTGTGGGGGGGGCGGGAAACAGAGGCACAGAGAAATGAAGTCATTTGGCTGAGGTTTCACAAGGAAGGAATGTAAACGCAAGAGATCTGGCTTGGGTCCAAGCTGACTGGCTGTTCCCAGAGCTTCTTTGCCATTGCTTAACACGGACATGGACTACTGTCTTCCAGCCAGACACTCCATTTTGTAGGAGTACTAGCTCTCCCAAGGAACAGAAACTTTGACTTAAAAAAATTAAAAAAAATTTTTTTTTTCTTTTTTGGGCCACATCTCAGGGGTTACTCCTGACTCTGTACTCAAGAATTACTCCTGGAAGTGCTTAAGGGAACATATGAGATGCTGGGGATTGAACCTGGGGTGGCTGTGAGCAAATCAAGCGTTCTATCCACTGTACTATCTCTCTGGCCTCAGTATAAAAACTTAGGGTTGGAGGAGTGGGAAAGAATTACAATCACTCATTGTTAGACATTGTTATGTTATTTTTTTAATACCATCATCTCTTCATCACCCTCCCAAATCCTGTGAAATAGATATGATCCACTTTTTTTTTATGGGAAGCAAACAAAACCATTCATTATCATCATCATTGTCAAAATCAAGCTTATCAGCATCATATTAAATACATTTCTTTAGAACAGTTTCATTGGTCACTCAGAAGTATCTGATTTTCAGGATGAAAAGAAATCAGTCTTTTACTACAGCAAAGAAATAGTCTTTACTACAGTATCTCATTGGGAGAGATACATTAGCAATAACATGCATTTGCAATAACAATTTTAATACTAATCCTCCTCATGACTGCCTTTTTATTGGGAAGTGCAGTTCACAGAGATGGCTGCAGAAAATCCATGGCATACAAGACAATTCCATGAACAGACAGGCATCTTTCCGGAACAAGAAGGCTTGGCAGAGATTGGAGGAGGAGTGTCAGGGAATGAGAATGACAGAGAACCAAGGGTATCTGGAATAAAAAGCCATTATATTGAATCTGGAAATTGTCCTTTCTCAAGAGTTGTTCATTGCCTCCTGGAAGCTGCTCTCAGGTTATGAAGCAAATTCTCCTCAATCAAGATTCCCCTCTGATTATTCACCATTGTGACTTCATATCCCCCCTCCACCCACACACCCACTTATTGCTGTTAGCCTGGCCCTCTTAACTCCTAATATATCTCAGTCAGAAGATCAAACTTCTGAACTTAAGACAAGGTTTGCAAATTGGGGAATGTGGTCTGGTGGATTTTGTATCGGTGATAATAAGTCAGAGCTATTGAAGTTTTCCCCTAATGGATTAAAAAAAAAAAAGACTGCTTTGTAATAATACAGAAGATTGAGGAAACTATGAAGAAAACAAGAAGTCATGGAAAATTCCATGACAGCAAATATTTTGGCATTGTTTCTCCCAAATATTTTAAACGGAGGCATGTGAATTTCGTTAAGAAAACCCACACGATTAAGGCCTTTCGCCTGCAGTTCCTGAAGGGTAGTTTATTTTTGCATTGCAGAGACAGGTTTCCATTCTCAAAAAATTGCCACTATTTTAATTTTCATCTAGTACACACTAGCCATGACAGGTATTTATCACAGCTTTTCATATTACAAGTTAAGGTTGCTTTGAAGGCCAGTAATGTGGGCTCAAGTAAGAGAGCACATGGTCAGGCCCCAGGTTTGAGTCCTGATACAAATGACCATTGTAGCTCTCATTACCATCATAAATGGGCCCCACAAGGAACAAATAAAGCAAAACAAAATAATCCCCCTATTCCTGAACATAAAGGACTAGTTCTAGTGGTTGCTAGATTAAATCATCTTGCATATATTCTTTGGCTGCCTAGATAAATTTCCCCCCCTCTGATGGATTCTTCAGACACAGAACTCTAGAAATCAAACGGAATGCCCTTCTTGCTCTTTCTTCATGAATATGAACATGCATAGTATTTACAAGTTGAGAGAGGAGAGGATGCGATTGAAAAGTTGAAGCCTTTGCAGGTTTTATTTGCATGTTGAACTTTGGTAAAAATGATCTATCTCTGATATATCTATAAATGGTAAGTTTGGTTATATTTTCTCCTATTATCCACTCAGTGATAAAGGCGAAAGGGTTGACTTTGGAAAGGGGAAGGAAAATCTTATGACTGAAAGTCATACATTAGCCGTAATAATTTTAGTACTAATCCTATTCTTGACAAACCTGCCTGGACTGAAGCCACCCAAGTTCCTAGTGATGTTTCTTAGGAGATATTTTGGGTCCTACAAGGGATTAGATGCAAGAACTGAGCAATGGGAAAGTTTGAGGTCAGATGCTTCCTCAACTCTTTCCAAAATAAACAGTTACAGGAAGCTTATTCCCTCTGCAACCAGGCCCCCTTCAAGCTCCCCCAGGCCTCCAGAGGTGGTTCTGTGCCTCTCAATTTTCTCTAGGAGATGTGAGGCTGATCAATAGGCGGTTAAGTGTTTTAGCTGCTCTTTGATTAGGCTTGACAGCGATGACAAGGTAGTAAGCCTTGAATAAAATGACGAATGCACACTTTTCCCCCCTCCCTCTCCTACACAAGCCTTCTATTTTTGGCTCTTGACCCTCCTGAGTGAATGCTCGTCATATACAAAGCATGCAGAGTGGGCGAACAGATCAGCCAGGGCCCAAATGGCCCATGGATTTCAGATTTCCACTGGGGAACCTAGCTTCCCCAAGCAGAAAGAGCCCAAACAAAACAAGAATCAAAGGAACAAACAGCAGAGGCTCTATGTTCAGAAGGCAAGAGCAGCGTTCACTCTAGCTTCTAATCAGGTCTCATTTCCATGGTAGATTCAAGTACTCATGGGTGATATCAGCAGGGGGAAAAAAAAAAACCCAACCATCAGACTATGGGGAGTGCTTCCTTCCCTCTCACCCCTTTTTGACATTATTTCTTTGATTCAGAGGTTAATGATAATTTTATTATCTTAGAATTTTAAAAATAATTTTTAAATTTATAATTTATTTTTCTAGCTTGAGCTCATGTACTGAATTTCCTTTAACGTTTATTTTGTGACTCCCAGGATACAATTTATGTAGCTCTCTTTTATAAGTTCTTGAAGCGTGCTTAATTTAATTGGGTCTTATTTCTACTGTATGCATGGAGTGTTAGAAATCTCACTCATGCACTACATTAGTTGGGTCCCAAAATTTTTCATAATTTTTTTCTCCATTTTTATCCAGTTTATTGTTGTTTATACTACACTTTTCCTTCAGTAAGATTTCCTTATTGACCCATTACTTACTTAGAATGTTAATCTATCTTTAAAGTTTATAGACATACATTCTCCTGTAATATTTTTGTCATTGCTGTTTATGATGGTTTGTCATTGATTGTATGATGGATGGAAATCTCACTCTGAATGTCCAGGTAGGCATGTTCTCTTGTCTTATGAGTTCATACATATCTATACTGACTTGTAGCTGTGTATTTTGGTATGTTTCATAAGCGCTTGAGAAGATAGATACACTATGCTCTTTGGTATAATGTTGGAAAAATGTCAACTTGGTTCTCATGTCTTGCGGAGTTCATCAATATACTTGCTGATTTGTAGCTCAAGGAGTAAAAAAAGTCACCTTCTATAACTGTAATTATGGAGCTGTCTATTTCTGTCTTTCGTTCTGTCTGCTTTGGTTTTGCATGCTCTGTTTCCATTTTTGGTGTACATACAATTAGAATTGCTATGGCAGCTATTGGTTTTCTACAAGAAACTCACCTCAAGTAGAGAAATAATATATGGAGGTCAAATGTAATGCAATGGAAATTACTGATTATGCATTGACAATGGTAAGAGTTATACTAGTATCAGATAAAGTATACTTCACAACAAAGAAAACTGCCAGACTCAGAGAGACACATTATATATCTATTGATAATGGGTCGAACCATTAAAATAACTTCTCTTTTCTTTTTTTTTTCTTTTTGGGTCACACCAGGTGATGCTCAGGGGTTACTTCTAGCTCCGTACTCAGGAATCACTCCTGGCAGTGTTCGGGGAACCATGTGAGATGCTGGGGATCAAACCCAGGTCAGCTGAATGCAAGACAAACGTCCTCCCCACTGTACTGTTGCTCTGGCCCCTTGCTTTTCTCTTTTCAAGGCTCTTGGTTCTTTTACACTTTTGAGGCTTCACTTAAAAGTTTTTGTTTTAAATGTTTTTAATCCAACACCACATCAGAATTTTATTTAACGCCACCCAATCACCCACATGTTTTTTTCCTATTTCAGAGATGCAGCATCCAGGTGTTTGAAGGAGGCAGAGTAGATTCTTTCATTCATGGCACACCAGAGAAGTGAAGATTCCTTGACTCATGTCATCTTAATCTGCCTACACCAGGTACTGGGAGCCAACCTGCTCATCCTGGGTAGGGTCATTGAACAGGGCCACTAGGGGATGTTCTTGGCTGGGATCTGATGGAGATGGTCCAGAATTCCAAACCACGGTTTCTGATTTAACCTTTGCAACTCCTTTACTGATCTTCCTGGAGCATTTGGTGGGGAAGAAGGGACAGCAGGAAATTTCTGGAAATATTTCCTTATAGTCATATACAAGACATTGCAACTCTCTCTAACTATTGACTCTGAAGGCACAGCCTCCTCATCGAACCCTTCCATTGACTTCTCTCACTAAAACATCCTCTTAAGCAGGAGAGATGGTAAAAAGGTTAAGGCACTTAACTCGCATTGCAGCTGACCATGGTTCAATTCTCTGCATCACATATGGCCCCCAGAGCACACAGGGATTTCCCTCTCCAACGCATGGCTTCTATTTTTGGCTCTTGACCCTCCTGAGTGAATGCTCATCACATACAAAGCACGCAGAGTGCAGAGTGGGAGAACTGATCAGCTAGGACCCAAATGGCCCATGAATTTCAGATTTCCACTGGGGGACCTAGCTCCCCCAAGCAGAAAGAATCCAAACGAAACAAGAATCAAAGGAACAAACAGAACAGAGGCTCTATGTTCAGAAAGCAAGAGTAGCATCCACTCGCCTCAAATCAGTTCTCATTTCCCTAATAAATCAGCTCTCGTTTCCAGAGCCAGGCGTGATCTGTGAGCACAGAGATAGGAGTAGCACCTGAGCACCAGACATGCTCCAATAAAATAAAACACTAGAGTTTTACAAAACAGTCTTCTCCAGAACTTCATACTGTTTTCCAACTTATCTGCTTCACTTCTTTTTTTTGGGGGGGCAGTGAGATAGTTCAATGGGTAAGCACAACACCTTTTATGCAGGAGGCCTCAGTTTCATTCCTGGTGACCGCATGGTCCCCCAGGTTCTGTTGGGAGTTGGGAGTGCCCCAAGAGTAGAATCAGGAACAGAGTCTGGACACAACTAGGTGTAACTCCAGACACACACACACACACACACACACACACAACCCTATTATTTTTTAGCATAAAACCACAACTTGATTTTTTTTTTTGACACTCAAGTTAAACTAACAGGTAACAAACTAAAATTCTTAAGTAACAAAATAAAATTATTTTTTGTTGTTGTTGTTGGAACTACACCTGGCAATGTTCAGGGGTAACCCCTGGCTCTGCGCTTAGGAATGAATTCTGGTGGTACATGGGGACCATATGAGATGCAGGGGATCAAAACTTGGCTTAGCCAAGTGCACGGCGAGTGCCCTACCCTCTGTATACTTATTTCTCCAGTCACCCAAAGTAAACTTCTTTATTTCCTCCCCTAACCATTTGGGTTTTTGATCAGAAGACTTTGAATTTTCTGCTCTTCATACTTTGCTCAAGGCCACTCTCCACACATTTGGATGAGCCTCATGCATGAAGGAACCGGCAGAGGAACCCAGGTGTGCGGAACCGGGGGCTGAGATCTCCAAGGCTGCTCAGATCGGGACTGGGCCTCTTCTACCCAGATTCCCCATTTTCCAGTAGCTAGGCAGTCACACCCAGAAACTGCCCCAAGAGGTGCCATGTAATCCCATCAATAGCCAACATCCAGAGACTATATAACCAAGCTCCCAGAAGATAGCCTAGTTCTCCCTCTTGAAGAACCCGGTAAGCTACTGAGAGTTTACTGCCTGCACGGGGGAGAGCCTGGCAAGCTCACCGTGGCGTATGCATGAGCCAAATACAATTACAATGATGGGTCTCATTCCCCTGACCCTGATGAGGCTCTAATGTGGCATCATTGGGAAGGACGAGTAAAGAGAGGCTGATAAAATCTCAGGGCTAGGATGAATAGACACATTACTTGGCCCGCTCGAGCAAATTGATGATCAATGGGATGACAGTGATACAGTGAAACATATTTTGTGATTGAACTTCAAGGATTCTTCTAGGACTATTCTTTCTTGTTCCACTGCTCATGTGGTTGCTGAGACCTCAGAATTCTCAGCCTGTTCATAAATCTTTTGTACCCTTTTACAGTACCATAGTGTGAATTTGCTAACACCCACACCTTCATCTGGAGGATGCTAATGTATGGCTATATATCTACTCAGAATTTCTTAAAAAGTTGCAAGCACCCATATTTCAAGAGGGAGATTGTTTCTGTGCAAGGTGATAACAAAAAAGATAGAACAAAGGCGCTTCCTGCAACAAACCATTTGTTTTCTGATTCTGAAATTCTCTTTGTTGAAAATGGTTTTCCTCTCAACAAGATGCATTTTTCTGGGGAGGAAAAAAAAGTAAAGCCTAGCATTTGTCAAAAACTGCAGGCGGCACCCTAAAAAAAACTTGGTAAACCACCTATTAGCTATGGAGAAACTTACTCATCGTGACACAAGAATTGACCTAAATTCCCTCTGATTATATTATAGTCAAGGGGGATAGGCATCGTTTAGATCTTACAATTGTTTCTGCAGTGTTCGACACTAAAATACCGACTCAACATCTTTGGCAGGAGACATTCTACAATTGCCCTTCATGAAAGTCACTATCCTTGGAAAGAATGATAATCTGAGAAAGTTCTCATTTAAGCAGTTTCAATTCTTCTGGTTAAAGTGAGAAAATAAGATGTGCAACCAGGAGTCCAAGGTCATCCATACGTAGCTTTTCTGCTGAGCAGCAATTTTATGTATAAGCTCAGATTTCTCAAGTTCTATATTTCAAAGATGCAGTTTTACTCTCTCTTTAATTTTGAATGCTAATGGAATGAATGGAAATACTATGTACCTCATTATCTTAGGGCCTATAATGCAGTCTATAACTTACAAAATCTTAAAAAAAAATTCTCATCTTTGGAAATTCATATTTAGTCTCTACATTTTTTGGTTGTTTTGTTTTTGTGCCACACTTGGTGATGCTAAGGGTTTACTCCTGGTTCTGCACTTGAGAATCACTCCTGGGTGACACACGAGGATGCCGGGGATTGAACCTGGGTGGGTGGTTGTGTGCAAGGCAAGCGCCTTACCTGTTATACTATTGCTCTGGTCCCCTAGTCTATAATTTTAAAATACGCTGCTTCTTCCATGAAGTGATGGAAGAATGATGAACTTAAATGATGAACTCATGTGCATATTGTGTTTTATTTTTAAATAAATGTCAAAAATTTATTTCAATGAAATTTTAAGATCTCTTATAGAAACATTCTTGTAATTGGTTGAGTCCACCTGTTCAGAAGAGAGGATAAGCTTATACACAGCCATGTCCCCACATGAAAAAAAGCACCCTGGACGGACAGGTGCTATAAACTGGCTTGAAGACTTTTTACCCACATGTTGAGAGCATGACCAGCCTCAACATTAATTGTGTCCTTCCCCATGTCACTCTTGAGAAAACCTACTTCATGGAACTGAACAAAGAACTTTATCCCATGCACTCAGTCTGAAATGCAAGCTCAGAGAACCTCATCAATTACAGAAAATTGTCATAAGAACGAATGAGAAGAGATTAGGGCAGCAAGAGGTCTGCATATTCAAGTCTGGTTCTAGAGTAGGAGAGAGCCACCACTGATGCATACAAAATGCTGGGAATGGGCTGAATTGCAGCTTAGGATCACTGAGTGGACCACTTCACAAATATATTTACAAAAGATACTAACACCCCTCGAAGAAGCTTTTAAAGCAATGAGTAGAGTGCATATCAAAATGCTGGATTTGTGTTGGGACACAAGTCCTTATATCCCAATGACAAAGGTAGAGACTAGTTTTGCAAGAATGATGGGGCAAGGCAATTTGGGCTCTCAGGCAAGATTGCTTTCTACATTTCTTTGTTGTTGTTCCCCACCAGGGGAAGTTCTGAAACTTTGATGAGTATTTTCTGTCTTCATCAAAGGAAACAGTCCCACAACTTGTCTGAGAAGTCTATTTTTGTTTTGTTTTCATGCAAAAATGTTCAGTCTGGATTCTATAAGCGCTAGATTATGAAAACTTTTCCTTAGTAATTGGCTTCAAGACTTGTAACTTTCATGTGGGTGATACAAATTTCAACTCTTCTTTTCTTTAGAGCTGCATGCTATGAATTAGGTCAGTAAACTTGGCCTTCTTTTGTTTTAATGACAGATTTTTGAGGGATCCAAAGGAAGTTTGAGAGAGACACAGTAAGTGTGTGGTTCCAGGGACCCCAGTAAGGCTAGATTTCATCAAGGTTTGTTTGACATGTTGAACTTCATAAAGTTCCCTCTTCTTTCTACTAGATGACAGAGCACCAAACACAATGATTAATGAGAAAAAAATTCTACTTTTAGTTGAGGCAGAAATTGAGGAGGGTGTGTTGTCTGTTGGAAGGATTAGAAGATGTTTCAAGAATTAAGGTAGTCTAGTTGACAGAAAAATACTTGTAGAACTTTTATGTACAAGTGTAAAAGCTTTCTGAAACTCTTGACTATAATGCAAATACCCTGAAAATTTGTTAATGAAACAAAAAATGGTGCATCAGATGAAAAATTCACATGTGCCACGCTTAATGTAAAGACAAAATTATATTATACAATTGAAATAAATCCAGTCTTAATTCATTTGGCTAATTAGATTAGTATAATTATACTCAAATATAGAAAATTTGCATATTTTTGCATAACAGTAGTTTTGTTTGTAAAAACTACTGTTGTAAACCAAAAGAAATGCATTGCATCCTTTCAGTATGGGTAGGAGGTGACAAATGCACTTTAAATTCAGGTGTCTGCCCCAGATTTTCTCATATTTGTCAGTAAAGCCCTTCCCTTGATCTCCCCAATGCATTAATAACATCATTCTTGACTTTGTCACATGGTCTCTATGCCTCTTTACTCTAAATCTTTACTTTATCTTGATATATTCTTTCTGGATTCATGTCAACTCCTCTTGAAACTACAGCGGAGTCAAAACCTGACAACTTATGCAAGCACTGGATGTCTCTTATGGAACAAGCTACCAATGGGCTTGCATTGCTGGGTTTACTAGCTACTGAGGATGAGTCTATACTTACAAACTCTACACTAGTGGTATTCAATGCTGGTCTGTGGATTGGTCTAATCTAGCACTGGTTCACAGATCTATCACCCTTGATTATAAATGCTTGTTTGTGGACTGGTATGCAGGACAGACATGGAACCTCTGTTCCACATGACTTAACTTGTGGTTGAAGTTGGAAGGTTAAAGTTTAGGTGTCATGTCTTTGATAGTCTTTTCATTGTATTTGGTTTCTGCACCCCTGCTTGCCAGGTGCGCTGGGCACCATTTAAAACATTTAGTTTTTTTTCTGTTTTTTTGCTTTTTGGGCCACACCCAGGGTGTTCAAGGGCTACTCCTGGCTCTGTGCTCATGGATCACTCCTAATGATGGTGTTTGAGGGATCATATGCAGTGCCAGGGATCAAGCAAGGTAAATGCCTTAACCTCTGTACAAATACTTTAGTCCAAAAATATTTTTCAAAGTCTCTAAGAATTAAACATCTGTGTCTTTTCTGTCTAACTGCTATATGAAGAACAGCAGAAAAAACAACCAAGCAATTTAAATAGATTGCACCCACACCTCTCCCATCTGGGAAATGAAGTTGCCTGATACTTCTCATCTCTATTCTGAAGTGTACATATCAATTTACCAAATTAAATTAGTGGAACTTAAAAAAATTTTTCATTGACATAGTAAGATTCAGTGTTTTTCTGGTGTGTGGATGTGTGTGGATGTCTTTCCCCCAAAGATGAGTATTTTTCCTGCCAACCCTTGAATTCGAATAGGTGTTCTCTTGGCTTTTGAGCTTTTGTTTGCAACACTAGTCAGAAATCCCTTTTAAAATGGGCGAATTAATTTAGTGGAATTAGGTTAACAAGTCATATCTGAAGTGTGTTGGTTTACCTTGTGGTTTGTGGTTGAATTTGTGCAGGTTTTGTGAGAAAATGTTAAGTGCTGAAAACAAACCCTTTTCAGCCTGCTGTACCTTCATGCAATAAGCACAGAATTTCCTCCTGTGGTCTGGGGTGACGTGGCACTGGATAAAAAAGTATCTGTAAAGAGATTTCCTGAGGTTGACTGGAAGTCATCATCAACACTTTAAGTGGATGATTTCAGAGCTTTCCATAGTGGAGCTCAAAGCCTTTTATTTATTTATTTATACTGTGTATCTCTATGAAAGTCACATCACCTTGTAATCATCTCTTAGTAGACAGTAATTATCTAATCCCCTATGAACTCTAATCCACTCCTTTTTGGTGTGTGGGCTCAGAAGTTACACTTCGCCTGTGTGTGTGTGTGTTTTTTTTTTTCTCTCTTTATTCTTATCCTTCTCCTGTGTTTTCAAGTTTTGGGCAAGGAAATCACAAGCTTAGATTCCCAGGAACTCAAAGAGGCTGATCAGCTGCTACACACACACAGACACACAGACACACACACATCCCACATGGGCACACACATATGTACGCATGCACACTGCACCCACAGCACGCTCACATTAACTGTGGAAACTGTTTTCCATTAATGTGTAATAAAGAAGCAAGCAGGCCATTTGCTTTGAAAAATAAGAACCCTCCTCTCTCTAACTTAGCTCTCCCTGCTAAGTTCCCACCCCCTATGGCAATCTGCTTGTCAGGCTGCCCAGGGGATAACATTCCTTTCACCCCAGTGGTTCACAATGACAATGAAGAAAACACATCTGCTCTAGCTATGCTCACTGCAGCACCAATTACGACAACCCAAATGCCCAAGAGTGAAAAAACTTGATAATGAACCTATGATAAAGGATAGAACCTATGGAGAGATTATACAGCAGGTAAGGCTCTTGCCTAGAATGAAGCCGACCCAGGTTTGATCCTCAGCATCTCATATGATGCCCTGCACACTGCCAGAAGTCAGGAATTATTCCTGAGTACTGCCAGGTGTTGCCCCAAAACAAAATGAAACAATTTTGTATTTTAAAAAGAAGCTACACACAATAGAATACTATGCAGGCACAAAAAAGGTGAAATCATGCAATTTTGTTGCCATGTGGATAGATATGTGTGAGTATGAGAAGAGATAAAGAATGATCTCACAGATGTGGGAAATCAAGAAACAGTAGGTGAAGAACAACGCCTAAAGTTTGCAGAAGCAAAGAGCATGAGAACTAACAGTCATAGATGTTCACCACCAGAAGGATAAGAGGTCAGGAGAGGGAAACAGTATGACAATGTTCAAGGGAAGTGAACACCTTGAAGGAAGACAGGACAGTGAAAGGAGATGTAAGAGATATGCATGACACTTATTAATATTGTAAACCCAAGTGCCTAAAAAGCAAAAATGAAGTAATGAAATTTGCTTATGCATGGATGGACATGGAGAATATCATGCTGAGTCTAATGAGTTAGAGGAAGAGGGACAGACACAGATTGATCGCACTAATTTGTAGGATATAAAGAAATACATAGTATGAGACCAATACACAAGGACAGTAGAAACAAGGGCTCTGAGGACTGGTTGGAAGCCTACCTCAAGAGTGAGAAAGAGGGGAAGAGGGCAGTTAGGATAGAGGAGACCACTATGACAATGATAGTTGGAAATGATCACTCTGGACAAAACCTGAGTCCTGAAGGTGGTAAAGGGATATTATGTAATAACCTTTTAGTACCTGTATTGCAAGCCATAATCAGAGAGAGAGAGAGAGAGAGAGAGAGCCATGGAGGCATGGGGTGGGGGAGAATGGGGACATTGGTGGTGAAAAATGTACACTGGTGAAGGGGTAAAGAGATGGATGTTGGAACATTGTATGACTGAAACCCAATCATGGACAACTTTCTTATTATTTATCTCACAGTGATTCAACTTAAAATATGCACACACATGCACCCACAAGAAAAATGTGCCTGCCATAGTGACAGATGGGGAACAGGGTGGGGAATGGGTATATGGTGAAGGGAAGTGGACACTGATGAAGGGATAGGTGGAAGATTGTATGCCTAAACTCAGTCATAAATCACTTTGGAACTTTGTGATCCACAGTGATTTGCTAAAATATTTAAAGGGGGGGAATAAATAACATTCCCTTTGGGTCCTAGAACCAGTGGCAGATCAGGACAGGTGGGGTTTTTGGTCATGAGTTAAAATATTCCAAAAGTTTTAGGCAATCTCTCCACTGGCCTTTGACGTATGTTAAGGGGGAAAAAAAAAGCACGTTAATTCACTTTGCACATGTCCCAAGAATAACAGGTGGAGGTCCATCCGTGAGGGCTGCTGCTGGCATTAAGTTTGCAAACTCCTAGCCCCTGGTGTTTGGGGATTTTCACTGCCTCTTCCAGGACCTGACTGACAAGCTAATCAGTGTGCTGGGAAGTATTAGCTATTGATTCCACTGTAACACAACACCAGCCAGTCAATGAAATGGCAATGAAATGCTTCAGCCAGGAAGAAAGGCAAGGAGTGGGGTGCTGAGCAACTGGAAGAAATTTGCTTGTAGGTAGGGAGTGTGGCAAAAATAAAAAGGATCTCAGGCTCGGGGCCTTGGAAAGCCAGGTTATTAAAAAAAAAGCCACAAAGCTGGAGTCTGGCTGAGTGGAGAAAAATAGTTATGGCTCAGTTAGGCGTATCTAAAAGGAGAAGGGAGAAGGGGCTTGATGCTTTCAAAATCATGTTAATCCCTCGAGTACTTAATTTCTTTTCTTCTCTGGCAGCTTGTAGTGTAGCAACAAGTGTTCAAGCAGTTAATAATTTTAAACAGTTTAGCTTTCCTTAGGCGATATATCTTTAGCCTTAATTAAAATTTTATTTTATGCGGAAAAATATTAAAATGGCATTAAGATCCATCCTCTAAGATGGGGGATATATGATGCTATGAATATTTTATTATATAAACTATTATTAAACAGCTGCTGACACAGTCTCTCTTGAGTTTTCGTCTGGTTATTTGAATCATACTCACTTTTTCTTAATAATGCCCCAACAGCAATTTTTTTTTGCATGAAATGTCTGAAACTGTGGTATGAATCAGAAACAGAACCCAAATATTTATAATCTTAATTTATTAAAGGGTCATCTATAAGAAAAGTCTTAGTTAGGGGGCAATTCAATTCATTGAATGGGTTAGGAATTTGCCAAGTTTAAGTCACAGAGCAATTGATATTGATCATCCGGCTAAATATTTTATGCTTAAAAAATTAAATCACATCTTGCATAGTCAACAAAATGAAAGAAGAAAATCAGACACTTGGAAGCTTGAAATTATTTATTTGCAATTTTTTTAACCTTTAGATCTCTCTTTTAGGAAGGGGTGTGTGTGTGTGTGTGTGTGTGTGTGTGTGTATTTAAAGAGTTAAACAGTGGCATCTCATCTGTATATGGAATTTAAATGACAAAACAAACCTCAGAAAATTACCTCCAACCTAAAACTAGACTGATATACCCATCAATTTTCATTTGTATTTCTGTCTTTCATCTCTGTATCCAGCGCCTATCACTCTGGCATTAAAGTGCTCCTTCAAAATAATTACGTTAATTTCAATTTCCATTGTGTGTTCGAAGGATGTACTTATCATCTCCTTTCCTGCTGAAGCCAATAATTGATTGGATACTGACAGTTTGGTGAAAACCCTCCTCCTGCCAAGATGAAGGGAAATGGGGATGGAGGTGATTCTTGAGGCCTGTTTTGAAGTGGGAGTTGTTTGCTACACTTGAGAGTTTGAGGTTGGAGCCTGTCTGTCTTTGCCATGTTGGCTCAGGGCAAAACTGGCCGAATGGTGTCTTCTAAATATAACTCTAGTGCCTGTCTGTGGTAGCAGGTGATTCAGGCATAAGTAAAAGAATAGGGAGAGAGCCAAAGTGTGTGTGTGTGTGTGTGTGTGTGTGTGTGTGTGTGTGTGTGTGTGTGTGTTAGGAGGGAAGGGATCACAATGGGGAAGGAATATTAAACCTGGAAAGAAGTTGTGCATTTTCCCACCAGCAGAAATGGTTAATGATCAAAAAGTCCGGAGACACCAAGTTCTGGCAGGAATGCAGAGCAGAAGGAAATGTCATTCACTGCTGGTGGGATTCTTGTGGTTGGAGTTCATGGAAAATGCTTTGGAGATTTCCCAAAATATTAACCAAAAAAACTTCCATATGACTCAGCAGTTCCATTCCTGGACATATCACCGAGAACATGTGAAAACATCATTCAAAAGGATATGTGCGCCTCTATGTTCATTGAACCCCTACATACAATGACCAAGATCTAGATACAACCCAAGTACCCGGCATCAGATGGCTGGATAAAGAAATTGTGTTCTGTAAACACAATGGAATATTAGTCAGCTATCAGGAAAGAGAAAATCTTTTCTGCAACTGGAATGGAATTGGGGGGTGATATGTAAGATGAACTGAGAAGAAAAAAAAAGACAAAGACAGGATGATATCACTATATGTTGAGTATAAAGAAACAAAGCAGAGGACTAGTCAATCCTTAGTAGAAACAAATTCTCAGGTATGTTTAATGAAACCATGAACTAAGGATGCAAAGTAGATCCTTTGTTCAAGGGGATCTTGAGATAATGGTAGGGACATTGGCACTCTGGAGGCAGGGATGGGATAATAGTACTGCAAGCATAAAATAATACCAATACTATTGTAAATCATTATACTTTCATGAAAATGATGCATTTGAAAAACACACACAGAATCAATTTTAGAGAAAAAATGAAGAGATACAGTTTTAGTCACTCACCGATAAAGGAAAAGCCTTTATCCTCCCATTTAGGGACCCATGTCTATGATTTATAAAACAGAGTGGCTAGAGATATAGTACAATGGTTTAGGTGTTTGCCTTGCATAGTTAATGCCAGTTCAATCCCTGGCTTTGCATATGGTCCCCTATGCACCACTGGGAGTGACCCTTGAGCACAAAGCCAGAAGTATGCCCTGAGCACCAGCAAGTGTCATCCCAAAATCAAAAAGCAAAAGAAAGTATCAGAGTGGGAGGATTAATATTTACAGACCATCTACCATGGAGTAAGAATTCTGATAGTTTCTGATGATTCAGAAGTGGGTAAAAAAGGTGGCGTGCATTCTTCAAGGGACTTCAACTCAATTGAGAAAAAAATATATAGAAGAATAGTAAAGGCAGATCAATTATTTATTACTTTCAATTAAAAGTAGCATCATGGCCTCAGATAAAAATTGTTTTAAATACTTGCTTAACCTTAAAAAGGGAACAAAGTTTCCTAAAAATATTTTTAAAGAAAAATAAGGAGGAATTAATTTGAATGATGAATTTTCATATTTGTCTGGGAAATAAAAACTAATCTTGAATCATCCACCTTTGTCAATGTTAGTAATTTAAAATATTTGAAAATCTATGGGAAGATATGGAGTGATAGCAGTTTGGAGAAATGAGAAATGCTAGTATGTCCCTTTCAATTTAACAACTACTTATTGAGCACTTAACTAATCAATATACTGGATCTATTAAGATGTCTTAGTTCTTCCTTCAGAGAATTTTGTATCCCCCACTCACCCCCAACTCCACTGCAAAGTGAGATAAAAATGCACAACATGAATAATTGTCAGTTGAAAATATGCCAGCTTCACTCAATGTGGAGAAATTGAATCTGACATAGAATTGAAGTTATTTAATGCATACAAATATGGCTTTCTATATATTTTTAAATGACGTTGTCATGCCTATTACAGGCAATTCATGGTTTTCTATATTACTGGAAAGCAGGAAAAGAGGAAGAAATAACATTGTTAGCTAATCGTTTCAACATCCTTTCCTGGCAAAAGTTTTGCAGGATCTGACCGATTGACTTGTTTCTGGCTTTATCTGTCTGAGAAGTTTGCTAATAAAGTTGTCACCAAGATCGGCAAATGACAGCGGTAGATGAGGATCTACCAGAAATGATTCCCTGAATAACAATAATAATAATAATGGAGTATTGGCTGGGAATGATATGGAATCTGGCTGCTGATCCAACAGGGTCTTTGGAGAATTCTGTTTTGATGGAGAAGTGAGGACTTCACCATTTGGAATTCTCTACCACTTGGGAAATTAATTCACCCTTTAAGCCTAGTACACATGTTCTATCAGTATCAAAAAAGAAAAAAAAAGGAGTATTTGATAACACTCAAGTTTATTGTAGTTACAAAATTTCCCCATTGGAATATACACAAGGTTCTGCAATAATTGCCACTTTTTTGGCTTTCTCCAACAGAGCTTCTTGCCAGGTCTCTTGCTTCTTGATTTATCTCATTTTCTCTACAGTCTTTGCCAATCTTGAATAGTTTATTTGTTCTCAAGTGGGCCTTTTTGTTCTCTTTCTGGACTTAACTCATGAGCCAGAGCTTCTCAAACCCAGGCTAATCTTGTGTCTGTGTCAAGCAACATTTGCCTCTTACCAGGAATAAAACCCAACTGGCTCCAATGCAACAGAGAATAGCAAAAAGGTGGAAAACATGCTGAGGGGGGATGCTAGCATTGAGCAAAGGGGTCAGGGAGAATTACAGGATCCAAGATTGTATCTTTCTCAGTTTGTGTCTTTCTGGCTTTTGCAGTTGCTCACCACTGAGGGCTAACTTTGCTGCTTTCTAGTCTATAGGAAATCCTTATCCTCTGAGAAAATGTTCTGTTTCTGATGAAACCTTTCAAATTTATCCATCCTCCTTTCTGGGCACTCACAGAGAGTACCTTGAATCGCTAGATATCCATAATGCTTAGAGGACTCAATCAGGCATGACCATGGAACACTGTCCTTCACACATACCAGCGCTGGGGAAAAGGGGTTCCCGAGTGAGCTTGAATCCCAATGTATATTTATCTGACATTGGTTCTTTTACCTCTGTTCTTCACCTAAATTAATATCATAGTCATATTGAAATTTACCATCTACCCATCTTCAACCAGGCAAGCTTAGTTTTTCCATGTCTCAAGAAAAAGACAAAACTCAACAATGGATGACCATGAATGGATCTCCATCATCATCACTGCTCTTCAGCCCCACATTTCAATCATTTGTGGCCTGTCTCCATGTCCTTCCTTATGACTTACGTTAGTGCATAATGTCATAGGCAACAGTGACACCTATATACCTTTCCCTGGTCACTGTAGACACTAACGCTCTGGTGCTTTTCTCCCTTCTCTTCTGTGTGGCTCCATTGCATTCACATCTGCCTTTTCCTAATGCTATCTTTGTAATAGATTAAATGCTTGTGTCTCTCCAAACTCCATATGCCAGAATCCTAAACCCTAAAGCAATGGCTCTCTTCCTCTGGGAAATAGATGAGGGTGGCACTAGAGTGTGTGTAAGAAAGAAAGTGGTACCAACAGTTTACTCTGTCTCTTTTGTTTTGGCTGTTTGGGGACTATGGTGCTCAGCGGCTCTTCCTGAGCTCAGCAGTGACTTGTGGCAACACTTGGAGGAAACACATAAAATACCAAGGACCAAAGAGGATCAGAAGGAGATAAGGCAAGACCCTTATCCTCTGTACCATTTCTCTGACCCCTCTCTGCCTCCTGAGGTCATAGTAAGGTGTCTATCGGCAAGCCCGTAAGAGATGCCCCATTAGAGAACAAATGTCTGATTTCTTGATCTTAAACTCACAGTGTTTGGAGCTGTAAGAAGGATCTATGTTTTGCCATTTGATCCATTATATTTTGATATAATGAACTAGACGATAAGTGATCCAGGAACTTTGTTTTATAGTCTCTGGTCTATTTCTTGTCTATTTCTTCCTCTCAGAGAACTTGGCAAGGTACCAAGAGCATCCTGCCCACACGACAGAGCCTGGCAAGCTCCCCGTGGCGTATTCATATGCCAAAAACAGTAACAACGATGGGTCTTATTCCCCTGACTCTGAAAAAGCCTCCAATGCGGCACTATTGGGAAGGATGAGTAAAGAGAGGCTGCTAAAATCTCAGGGCTATGATAAATGGAGACGTTATTGGCACCCACTTGAGAAAATCGATGAACAACAGGATGACAGTGATACAGTGATTTTGGTATAATCGCTAAATTGTTAAATGAGTTTGTTATATAAGTAAGTTGTCATTCTTACCAGTGTCAGCAACTAATTTTCTTACCAGTGTGATGGAGGACACTTAGGGTATGCTGCATTGAATTTGTTGTCTGTTTTGGGGTCACACCTGGCAGTGCTCAGGTGTGTGTACTCTGTACTCTGTGCTCAGGAATCACTCTATGTGGTGTTCAGGGTACCATGCCAGGTGTTGGGGATCAAATTAGTTGCTTGCAAGGAGGTGGTATACCCACCTGAATGTTGTCTTTCAGGCTCTTAAACCTATCTTTTGTACTCTGAAGACTAAAAAACTCCTTACATTATTTGTTTTTCTGAAACTCTGAAAATTTACCTCTCCTTCCATTTCTCCATACCCAAAAGTTATTTTTTAGGCTTCACTAAGTCAAATCCTGTGTGGAACTAGTTTTACTCGTGAAAATGTTTTTAATCGTTAGGGATGTACGTATATAATGTTAGTTTAAAGGTGTTTTAGCTCTTGGTATGTTGCTGTGTTTCCCATTCCAGGAGAAATCATCGGCTAAACTCATCCATTGTCTAAATTCTTGTTTTAAAACATGCTTGTTATTCTAACTTGGGTCTCCGGAAACTTTCCAGAGGATGACTCTGAAATCAGCCACATTTTCGGTATTCCCCTTGGGGGTCATCTTTTATGATTAGGTGTGAGAAGTTAAAGGGGAGGGGGACTTAAATAGACCAGAACCCTTAGAATAGCCCAGAAAGATGCCAGAGGCTGTGCATTAAATCAAGTTGTCTGCAAACAACTAGCGAAGTGAAGACATTCATCTCGAGATGAAAAGTCATTTATTGAAACCCACATGCAACAACAATCTTTTACGATTCATGGTGAATTGTTAACTGCTCTTCATTGCCAGAACTCTGTGGATCCATTCCCATACAGCACCCCCAGGTGCTGGATTTACCGTAAGCTTCAGATTAGCTGCGGTATCAGATCTGGCATGACTCTTGGCGGCTGCTAATGCAACCCATGCCTGTCATTTGCTGTTGACAGGCATTAATAAAAACCTAATTTGAGGAAATTAAGAAACCCCTACTCATGATGCATTCTGGTTTATGTTTTGGCATGTGGCAATCATTGGCTTGATAGCCCAGAAACCTTTATTTCCAAACTTTATGACCTCTGCTTCAATGGGAGAGCCTGCCAGAGCGCTCACCTCTGCCATGTGTTTGATCTTCTAATTGCCTCAAGACATTGACACGGGTTTGCTTTATGATGTTGCAGGCCTCGGGATGGGCAGAGGTGTGAGGGGACACAGGAAGCTAGCATCACCATCTGAAATGGAACTTGGCTATTACAAGAAACTTAATTGTAAACTGTCTATCAAGAGCCTAACCCTGCATCCCGCCCCACTTAACTTTTTCCTTATGGTCTCCTGGAAGCTTCAAGTCATCCTAAGAAGGCGTTTGCCAGAGTCTAGAACCATTTCTAACAGTCTCAAGCCTTCACAAAGAGTAAGGTCAGAGACCTGGGCCTGACACATCTATCCTATGGGTCTAAATTCTTGTGAACCAAGAACATTGAGAATATCCAATTTTTGTTTCTCTCCAGGACTTTGCTCTATCTGAGGTCCCATTATATTTTGTGTAGATCTAAACATGCCAGGTAAGAGAGTGGAAGAGGAAACCCAGAAATGAGCCAACCTCCCTGTCAATCTCTCTGATGTCCAATGCTATCATTGCAAATAATTCACTCTGGAGAAAACAGCTGGAGATTTTGCAATTTAAAAGAATTGGTTTCTCTCACTAGCCAACCCGGGTTTGATCCCCAGCATCCCATAGGGTCTCCTGAGTTCTGCCAGGAGTGATTCCTGAGTGTAGAACTAGGAGTAATCCCTGAGCATTGCTGGTTGTGCCACCCCCTCCCCCAAATAAAATCACTGTATCACTGTCATCCCGTTATTCATCGATTTGCTCAAGCGGGTGTCAGTAACATCTCCATTCATCCCTGTTGCATGCTTGTGTAGCCCGATGGCATATTGGGGGCTCTTTCAGGATCAGGGGAATGAGAACCATCATTGTTACTGTTTTTGGCATATCAAGTATGCCACAGGTAGCTTGCCAGGCTCTACCATGTGGGCAGGACACCCTTGGTAGCTTGCCTTTCTCTTCAAGAGAAACAGAGGCTTTTGGGGCGGCCTCTAATCATCTTTACAGGTGTGGGAACAAAGTCTACCAAATGTAAACTTCAATGTAAATTAATGTATTATGCATTAAAGTATTAATGTAAATTAATAAAAATAAAATTGTAAGTAAATGTCTGAACTAGCAAATAAAATCTGTATACATAACAAGTAAATTAAAAAAGATAATTCTATGATTGACTACAGAATACATCCCATAGAACATTAAGATTGAGAAGCTGAAATTATTCTAAGTTTTGCAGGATTCAACTTTGTAGAGGAACATTTACATAAAAAGGCACTTATTTAAGTCAATTTGGAGACTGATCAGTATATATCAAGGTAGGTAACATTTCAATCACCTTCCCAATTTTTCTCACAAAGTTTCCTAGAATTTGTGTAAAGTGGCATGTGTTATAAAGTGTTTTTCTTGGGTGTCTGGAATTTTTGACTCAGCATAATGGTTTTGAAATCCATCCACGTTGCCGTATTTGCTGTAGTTTATTCCTTCTGATTGCTAAGCAATTTTTCATCCTGAGTTATGGTTCAGTCTGTTTATACATTCACCTGTTAGTGGACATTTGGGTTTTTTTCAGCTGCCATGGTGATTCTTGCACAAGTCTCTGTCTGGGTGATTTGTTTTTATTTCTCTTGGGCAAATACCTAGAAATGAAATTTCAGGATCACTGTGTCTAGTTTAATTTTACAAGGAACTGCCATCTCTTTTCCAAAGTGTTTTGACCACTTTACACACTAGTTACAGTTGTCCACATCCTGGCAAACACTTGCTTTTGACAGTTATACAATTTTCAACTACATCCAGTATGTGTATTATGAAATTTTATTATTCATTTTGATATGAGTTTACTGGAACACAAGTGACATTGAATATCTTTTCATGTGCTTATTACCTATGTGCTTATGTGAAGTAATTAGTCAAATAAGTATCCTTTAACAACTGCATTGATTTTATTATTAAGTCATGAGATTTAAAAATTTATATAAATTTGAATTCATGCAGCAACATGAATATCTTTTCATGTGCTTATTATCCATGTGCTTATGTGACGTATTTTGTCAAATAAGTATCCTTTAACAATTGCATTGATTTTTGTTATTAAGTCATGAGAGTTAAAAAATTATATAAATTTGGATGTATGCTCTTTGTTATAAATAAGCAGAGGAAATTTTTGCCTTCTATATGTTGAAAAGCATAAATTCACATCAATTTCTTCCAGTATTTTCTCAGTTGTTTCCAACTGTTGATTTCTTCAGATTATTCCATAGTTTTATTACAGAAAAACATACTTTGAAACTTCAGGGGAAAATACTTTGAAAGTTAAATTTGAAGCTCTTAAGCCTACCAAAGAATTTGAGAGATTCTAGACAGATTTACAATATTCTTTTCCCTTTTAGACACCACATATGACTATCTTGGTGTGTATTAAACTCATATTTTAAATAAAGTTTTAATTTTTTTTAAAACAAAATCATAAATATATTGTCAGTGCTTAGGTATTCATTATAATGTAACAGGGAGTTTCTGACTTTATTTCCCCTATGTTGTCTGCTACTTTAGGAAAGTTGCTCACTGGGAACATTTGTGGTGGAGAATGGGCACTGGTGGAGGGATGGAGGAATGGGTACTTGATCATTATATGACTGAAATGTAATCACAAAAGTTTGTAACTGTATCTCATGACGATTCATTAAAAACAAACAAGCAAATGAAACAAACAAAAGAAAATGTATTCTATTTATTCACCTGTATAAGAAGCAAGCACTTTTACAACGGCCTTAGTCAGGTTGAACATTGGTTATTGAACATTGGCAAGTAGATACTTTGGATTAAAACAGATATGAATCACTCTTGTTCACATTTCACTGGTCAGCACTGACCCCAGGGCCACATGAACTTTGAAGAGATCTAGAAAAGCCGACATTCAGAAATAGAGTAAAATGAGGGGTAACTGTGAGGAATAAATTTGTTTGTCCTTTCTACTTATTTCATGGGAGCAACTCTTTCTTAAGGCATAATACTATTTTATTTGATCTTTGGGGTCTTCTCTGAATTTTGAATTATGTTGGGTTTGGGCCCACACCCTTCAGTGTTCTGGCTATATGCTTGGGGGTTGCTCCTGGCAGTATTTGGGGACCATGTAGCACTGGGTATCTAACCCAGAATGTCCATATGTGAAATATGCCTTGTATCTCTTGGCCCATTGAGCTATTTCTCAGACCCTGTGACTTTGTTATTGTTCACATTAACTTTAAGTATCTTTATTTGCTCCTTTTAAAATAATATTGCAGGAAGATGGGTGATATAGGATGGGTGGAGGGAAACTGAGACAATGGTAAAGGGGTGTGGTGCTGGAACATTTTATATATAAAGCCCTACAATTAACTATATTTTAATCATGATACCTAAAATCAAATAAAAATTTTACAGTCACATGTGATAAAGCAAATAATAATGTGAAATCAGTAAAAAGCATTCACATAATTCAAAATAATAGTAATGGTATGGGAACATGATAAAACTGCTTACAGTTAATGGACACATCTCAAAATATGTTTGTAAGTACAAGCTTTGCTAGCATTTAACATCAAGAACTAGAAATGCAAAGGAGTCTTAAAGTATAATTTAAGAGAGTCTAAATATCTAAATATGTAATATGCACATATTTTTTCTTTCATGTACTTTGTGTTAAGAATACTAATATATTGTTTTATGTTAAATAAATTTATGAACTAAATAATTCTTAATTGTTAAATCACTATCTGATGTTATGCTTGATTTAATGGAATTTATATAATAATATTTATTAAGATTAATGATTAAGAAGCACCTAGTATTTTATTTATAATGTTATCTTTTTTAGTTTTCAAATTATCAGGGATCTATATCTTTAAAAATGAATTTAGAAGTTTTTGATGACTGTATGTCATCAAAAACTTATTACAATGGCATATTGTTTAGGGAAATGAGAAATAAATGGATCTCTAAAATCAGGTAGACATCTTACTTGGGGGTTAATTTTATTGGAATTCTATCATGTCTTTCCTACCTTTTGACTATAGATCTCACAGACAACTCTCTTAAATTTATTTAAATATTTATATGCATAATAAAATCTTTAGAGCCTGGCAAGCTACCTTGACGTTTTTGATATGTCAAAATTAGTAACAACAATGTGCTCTTCATGTTCCTGGAGCAAGCAGACGCCATCGGGCTATACTAGCAGGTGACAGGGACAAATGAAGACGTTACTGGTGCCCCCTCAAGAAAATCGATGAACAAGGGGATGACAGTGACACAATGATACAGTGAATAGAATCTTTACATATTTAAAGTATCAAAAATGATCCTACAATATTTTATGCTTTAATTAAAAAATTTGTACTTTGTCTTGCATTTCTTTCCCCTATTTGTCATTACTCTTGAGAATCATTAATATTTTCCCTCATATAAATCTCCAAACTTATCTTATGTTCCACTTTATTCCTTGATTCTGATTTATGAAGATTGTATTAAAATTTAATTTTTATTTTTCTTGTGTTTTTGTATTTTATTTTGTTGTTCTCTATATGTCCTTGAGCACTGTTAAAGTTCACTCTTGAGCACAGAGCAAGGAGTAGCCCTTGAGCAAAGTGATGTGTGGCCCAAATCCACCCATTCCACCTTCAACCCTGAAGGTTGGAAGAAATGGGAGAAGGAGGGGAAAGGGAGGGAGAGGAAGAGGGAGAAGAAGAGAGGGAGAGGAGAGAGAGAGAAAGGGAGAGAGAGAAAGAGAGAGAGAGAGAGAGAGAGAGAGGGAGGGAGGGAGGGAAGGAGGGAAGAGGAGGAGAGAAGAGGAGAGGAAAGGAGAGGAGAGGAGGGAGGGGGAGGGGAGGAGAGGAGAGGGGAGGGGAGGGGAAGAGAGGAGAGAGTCCTTGCCATAGTGGTGGTGGGGGGAGGGAATCTAGGGATGTTGGTGGCGTGAATTGTTACACTGCTGAAGGATGATTGGAACAACTCTGTATCTCACTGTGATTCAATTTTTAAAAAGTTTAAGCTTCCTATCTACCCCAAACTAGATTAAACATTGGCCAACTTATGGGTGAAAAATTAGACTAGCTATGATAAACTATGTAAAAACTGTCTTATAGCCCCAGCTGTCTTTGTCTCACTTGTCTTTTATCCTTCTTAAATGTTCTATCTCAACAAATACACCTGATTATTAAACATTGCAAACATTTTAAACACATTAGTAAAAAAAGTCTGCAAATTCCTTCTAGGGAGACAGTTCCCAGTCAAGGAGCAGAGAGGTTGGGGGTGGTAGCGGGATTCAATAGCCCATTCAGCGTTGAAATGTGAACACTCAGGCTTCTCTTTGGGTAAATTCAAGCCAGATTTGGCCCTGCAGCTCTCACCAGGCAGTTTTCTGAGGGGAGCAGGCCTTCAGCCTGTGCTGAAGACGCGTGGAATAATGCCTCTTTGAATTACTTTCAAAATAGTGCTGCAATGCAGACTGACAACTTCTGATGCCAAATTGCAAGAAGTACGCATAATAGCAGTCTGTTTAAGAGCCCATCCTACCACACAAGGATATGGTTATTAATACAAATTCAACTCCCCCCCTCAACCAGAAAAGAGAAGAAACCAGAATAAACTGGCATCCAATGACTGGTCCAACAGTGAGGCAAGAGTTTTGATTCAAGTCTGTGTAAAGGGAAATTAGAAGAAACAAATGTTTTATGAGTTAAAGTTTTACATTACCTCTCTATAAAACTGATTATAGCATGTTTGCAATCAGAGAAGATGGATGACTAGACATGATCTATTCTACTACAGATAGGGTATAAAAGTTGAACTTGACACAGGGATTGTGACCTTTCAGCTTTCAGTTAGGTCAGAGCAAATGAGAAGGATGATAGTACACAGAAATGAGAATTTTGCATGTAAAGATTGGAGACCAGGATGGCTGTAACCATCTAAGACAAGTAGGACTGTAGGATAACATAGCCTCAGTAGTTTAGGTTTATTGGGTTACTCCCATTACAGTGCTCCTATTCCTCTTTGCTTATTTGTAGCTTCTTTCTTAGTGTTCTGTTGACTTGTAAATAATGTTTTTCTCTTCTCCTTGAGTCCTTTGCATAGTTTATTCAAAGCAAGTCCTTTTTGTATGGACACAGGAAGACTTAACAAATGTTATGCTTTTGTAACCTGGGAGTCATTTGACTCTACATGATATTTTCCTCCAGGGCATCTGTTCTCTCGACCTAAGCCTCAGCTGCCCTTACTTCCTAGCACCCCCAAAGCACGGTCCCGACGTGGGACAAGAAGGACCCAGGGCAAGCGGTGAGTTGTGTGCTACCCTGGCATCGAGATGGGCCTGGCCAAAGTGCCTAATGCTTAACTGTAAGTTAAGCGCTTGATCATGGACAAATGTTGTCATGATCCAAACAGTGATACTAGATTTGGACCCTGCTAGGGTGAGGAATGATTAATCTGGCCTGAGTGCTGTGGTCTGAGCCTGTGGCAAGATGTTGCCAGGAGAGCTGCCTTGCAAGCCTCAATGTATCCCTTGCTATGTCCATACAAAAATAACTAGTATTGAGATGTTAATAAGTTCCTGGACTAAGGAAAAGAAAAAAACCTTAAGAGTGAGGAAGGGCTTTGGAATGCCCTGCCCTCAGGAAGGGCTTTCTTATGTTGATTTGGCTACCTGGCTGGGTGTAGCCTAGAGGGCAAGGGCAAGGTGGGAGAGAGAAGGAGGAGGAGAGAGAGAAGCCAGAGAGAGGCAGCAGTTGAGCAGTAGATCCAGAGAGAGGCCGGAGCTGGGAGTGCGGGAGATGAGAAAGATGGAAGATTGAATAAGCGGTAACTAATCAGCAACCAGCTTGGTCCTCGTTCTTCCTTCGCCTGTCCTTGACCACCGGCCGTCCCGATCCAATCCACACACTGCGGTTCCAGAGCACCGAATGCGGGTGGTGAGACAGAGCCGCCCGGAGAGCCCGCGAGTACACTCGCCCCTCGGCGAGCCTTAGTTTTTTACATAGGACCTTTCAGTTTGGTTTCTTTGTAAAAAGTTACCATTAGGGCAGGAGAGATAGTAGCATTAAGGGCTCTTGCCTTGCATATACGGAGCTGGATATGATCTCCCAAACACCACCAGAAGTGACCTCTGAGAACAGAGTCAGAAATAGTTCCTGATGTGTGTCCCATGTGTGACCAATACCTTAGCCCACTCCAGATTAAAAAAAAGAAAATAATTAATACCAACAAGAAGACGGGGGTCATCAAAGATAAAAAAAAATATGTGTGGACTAATCTAAAAGTTCGCGTGTTAAGTTTAGGGTTCTGTTAAGTTATCTTTTACCATCTCTAAGATTCTTTGTGTGGGTTTCCTAGTTCATTCTACATTACATGTTACATTAAGTTATTATCTCTATTTGGCTGTGTCACTGGGGATCACTGGGTGACTTAAGCAACAGATGACTTAAGCAATCATCCTGCTGGTTGTTTGGAGTTTAAGATTGAAGAGGGTTTCTCTGGAAAGCTTTCTCCTGGGTTTGGTGATATGTTCTTTGAAATTTTGTGGGGTTTTTTGTTCTTTTTTTGCTTTGGTGGCATACCCACTGGTGCTCAACTTCTGGATCTGTACTCAGGGCTCACTCCTGTTGGGCTTGGGTGTGCCTGGGATCAAATTTGGGTTGGCTTCACACACAGCAAGCACCCTACCTTCTGAACAACAGTTCTGGCCTCACTCCTTGAGCCTTTGTGGTCTTTCCTGCATGGCTGTCTCTATTCAGGTCTCTTCTTTTAAGGACACACAATTACTATTGCATTAGGGACCACCTTAATAAATTTATTTTCACTTGACTATCTCTTTAAGATCCTTACCTATAAATATATCCAAATTTTTAGCTACCCAGAGTGAGGACTTTAATTGTTCTTGCTTTATGCTTCCAAAGTATAATAGTGGGGTAAACAAGCACTCACAGAGACCAATGTCTTGTAAATGGATAAATTTCCTGTATTTTATATAAAGGCTTCAGAGTGAAAAGACCAAATATTTTATACTTTGATGATGAATTGATAGGACATGAGGGTGAGAGGACTAGCAGACTAATATAAGGGAGAACGCAGAGTGAGAAATACCTGCTTTCTTCCTAGGGATATTCCTGAGAACATCCTTAGAATATCCTTAGGATATTCTGTTAGGAAACGGTTCTTTTGAACTTGAGTGGGCAGCAGAAACCTGTAGATTTCTGGTCTCCAGTCATAGCCTGTTCGATTAGAATGCATGGGGTTTGATCTGAGACACTACATTTCAAAGATCTTCTCTATGATGCTCCTAGTTCTAGGAGGATGTTGCTTTAAAAACTTCCCTCAGATCAGGATGGCATTGACTTTTTATGTTATTTTTCATTTTTTATTGAATCACCATGAGATAGAGCATTACAAAGCTGTTCATGATTGGATTTCACTCATACAGTGTTTCAACACCCATCCCTCCACCGGCGTAATTTCCAACGTCCCAGTTTCTCTCTCCCTCACCCTCTCCCCTCTACCCGAGTCTGCCTCTATGGCCGGCAACTCTGTCTCTTTCTCTCTTCTCTCTCTCTCTCTCATTTTGGGCACTATGGTTTGCAATAAAGACGCTGAAAAATTATCATGTATATTCCTTTACCTACTTTTAACATCCAGTTCTTGTCCAGAGTTGATCACTGACTTTTATTAAAACATTTCTGGATGGACAATGACTCTGATGGTGGGCAGAAAAATTCAGGTAGAGGGCAGGAAGCAATTATCCCTCACCCTCTTTCTTGACCTCATGTGCAGAATCCCAGAATACTTTACAAGGCAGTTCTTTGAGGCCAGCCTTCTCCCCTAGCTAATCCCACTGGATAAGGCAAGTGCAACTAGGTAGATCATTAGTGGACAAACATGACAGCACAACTTGCCTTTCTTAGGATAAACACTTTACATGTTTAAATTAGAACCAAAAAAAACCTACTCGTAGGAATAATTAGAGTATTTCAGAGTATTTAGAATACATCTGTTTATAAAAGGGTGTTTTCCCTGTCTCTCATTTGATGTGACTATACACTTGAGGTTCCACGCAGGTCCCTCTTTTTCCTTCTAAGTATTGGATGGCTAGTTGCAATAAGTGAAACATGAGTGAATGCATTAGCTTTTAGAAAGAAAAAAAGGTACTGAGGATGGTGCTGATGCTAGGTGATGATCTGGTCGTGCTGTTACTAGATGCTGATCTATTGAACTAACAGGTATTTCCCAGACTGACCAACCTTCTCCTTATGATATTTTCTTAATCCTGGTTATATCCTTAAAAACACATTCCTAAGGTTCTGGGATTTTATAAAATTTAAAAGCTTTTGTGATAATAATAATAATAATAAAAACCTCAGGGCAAGAGCAATAGTACAGTGTTTATCTTGCTCACAGCTCACAGCTGATCTGAGTTCCATCCTTGGCATCCCATATTCTCTGAGCATGGCCAGGAGTAATTCCTAAATGCAGAGCCAGGAGTAATCCCTGAGCACTGCTGGATGTGGCCCCAAAACAAAACAAAACAAAACAAAAGACCCATAACATTCTCATTCCCCTAAATTATAAAAATTTCCCATCCCATTAAGTAAAATTTATGACTTCCCTTATACATAATGTAAGATTGAATGGGGAAAAATTTGATATATTTCCCGCTAAATTGTACCCTACTTTATGAAATTTATAAATTTTTCAGTCCTTTAATTGTTTGAAGGAAAACAAAACAAAACCAGGAAGCTCTTTTGTGGGAAGGAATTAATCTGTCAAATTATTTTTCACAGGCCTGTTAGTATTTATTGAAAGATCAACATAATGAAAATATTTGTGTCTCTTAGGTTTTAATTTAATAATTAAATAATAGCCAACCCACAGATCAAAGGTTTCAGCCTTTCGTCACTTGTCTTTGTATTTTAAAGGTGGCTCAACCATTTGAGAGGGTCATTAGGGTCATTAGATTACTACTGTTAATATCAATTTCATGGCTTTTTTCTTTGATTTTTGTTCTGATGTACATTTTGAGATATTCTTCCATTATTCCCAGTCAGCCTTGCTCAACAATTAGGATTCTAACGGTCATGGACATCATTCTTTGAACCTTAGAGTCTCATAAACAGAGAGGTAGAGAATCCACAAGATCAAATTTAAAAATTACATTAAGTTGAATGTCTGGCAAATGCAGAGGTCTTCATAAATATAAACTGTCTCTGTATAAAGGGGGAGAAGACTGGATGATACTCATGTAATTTTGATTTTCATGTAGAAAAACAGCTAGACAAGCCTCTCATTGTTTGATGAATCAGGGAAATGTTCAATTCTGCTCTGCATATTTGAGCACCAGCGCCAATAAGTTGCCTATGGATGCAAGTCTTGAAATTATACATATGTCAATTATATATATATATATTATTGGTCTCATAAGTATAGAGAAATCTATAGAATTGACCATCTGATCATTATACAGATAAAACACTTCCTTCGCTTGTTTTGTCAAAAGACATTATCATCCAAGTTTTGTTTTTTTGAGTGCATGATTATTATCAGTCAAAATGTAGGTAAGATAGTCCTGTCAAATCTGGTATTTATTATTACATACTATTTATAATACTATTATTTTCTTGATATACTTTTTCAACACTACTCAAACATAGAACTCTTTTTTAAAAATAATTTATTTATTTTTAATTAGTGAATCAACGTGAGGGTACAGTTACAGATTTATACATTTTTGTGCTCATGTTTCCCCCATACAGAGTTTGAGAACCCATCCCTTCACCAGTGCCCATTCTCCACCACCAGTAAACCCAGCATCTCTCCCACCCTCCCCAGTCCCGTCTCCCTCAACCCCACACTGCCACTATGGCAGGGTATTCCCTTTTGATCTCTCTCTGATTAGGTGTTGTGGTTTTAAGCATAGAACTCTTAATTATTGTTTGCTCATTGTTGTTTGGGGGCCATACCACCACACCCACAACTATTCGGGGGCATCTCCAAGCCCCGTGCTTAGGTCACTGCTGGTGGTGCTCAGAGGATTATATCATGCCAGGGATCAAACTAAAGTCTTACACATGCAAGGCAAGTGCCTGCTGCTAAGTTACATGCCAAATTCCCCCAATATTAAAAAATGTTTGAAAGGCAAGGACTCAGCCTTGGTGACGGGTGTGCATTGGGGGGGTTGTAGTCTTACTGCCCCTTTCCCCACCCTTGTGATAAAAATGAATGGATAAGAACGAGGCTGTTATACCGAAAGTGAAATGACTTTCTGTCTAGAATAAATAAAAAGAGAAAAATATTGAACTCCTTCGAACTTCAAGGAGAGGGTACCCACAACTTTCTTGATTTTCCTAAAACAGAGGGATTAATTTCTTATGTTTGGGAGGCCAGAATTTGGTCCCCATCATGGCATTATCTCCTGAGCACCACCTAAAGCTATCCCCATACAGAGCCAGGTGTAGTCCCTCAGCACCGGGTGTGTCCCCCAAACCAAATAAAAGTCCCTATTAAAAACAATTTTTAGGTTCACAGTTGTTATTAAACATTTTGCTATTTTGTACAATAAGATTCTGGTCTTATTTGGGAAGAATGGAGAGTTGTAGAATGGAACATGACATTCCAGAGACATTCCATTTCCATTAGAAAATTACTCATTCTTTAGAGAAAAAGAGATAGAGAGAAAGAAAGAAGAAAAGCGCCTGCTACAGAGGCAGGTGGGGCGGGTGGTGGGAGGGAAACAGGACACTGGTGAAGGGATGGGTGTTGGAATATTCTATAACTGAAACCCAGTCACAAACAACCATGTAACTGTGTATCTCACTGTGATTCAATAAAAAAAATTCAAAAGAAAAAAGAAAATTAGTCATTCTTGAATAGGTATCTCCTAATTTAGTTGCCCATTGTTTCAAACATGGACTGAAGCAGGAAAATTCTACTTGTAGAATAGAATTTTGTGCCTTTGTGTCCTCCCTGTAGTACTTTCCATGGACATTTTTTCTAATTCTAGAATTGAGATGAGCAGGATCATAATGATGAGGTAACTATGAGACACACTGTTAAAACAGTTACGTGCAACCCCAGAACTCTTGCACTGTGAAGCCTGTGCATGTTTGTAAACCTTACCATGTCCTTCATACAAGAAATGAAATCCAAAGAAACAAGTTAAGGACAGTCACCAGGATCTTTTTGGACGATGGAAGACAAGAAGCTTCTAATAAGGGTTGGTTTAGATGATCCTCAGACATGCACTTTTTGACATGTAGATGGTGCTTTTGTGCACTCAGGGAGGAAATCTCTGCAGCTGCAAAGACCAGCAAAGGTCTCCTACCTGCAGCCTATTTGACCCTTATTATTCCTTTGATGAAATGGTACCAATTAAACCCCCCAGTTTCATGTAGTAGATACCAGGTATCAGGCCCTATGCAAGGGAAGAGCCATACTTTCTTCATCCCAGGTAAGTAATCCCTCCTTCCCCATCACAGGACACCTCTTCGTTCACAGCTCAGGAAAAAAAAGATCTTTAGCAAGAACTAGATAAAGTTTCAATACTCACTGGGAGGCAAATGACCACGTAGGTGTAAGGACCTGAATGATCATAATGAACTGTAAAAATGAAGACATGAAGAGCAGAGATCTAGTCAAAAGAGATTAAAGAAGAGCTGAGATCTAGTCTAAAGCTGCAAATTCTTGATTAAGGACATGCACATGTTAATCTATAAAGTAGTTGCTTTATAGTGTCGATGCATAGCACCAACCCTACATACAGGTTTGTGAATCCACATCACCCGGAACCACGATTGAGCCAGACCTGGGAAACAAGAGGAATTGAAAGGAAATAAAATCCAACTTCTAATTGTTTTATGATCAGGAGGAATTTTGAGGCAAACTTCTTGTCAGAGGTCATGTAAGCTGAAAAATGCCCCCCAAATTTAAATAAATAAAGGAAGGAAAGAAAGTCAGTTAAGTGGAATTTAAGTTGTCAGGCTACAGTGTAGAACTCCATTACCATATCTTTTTTTTTTAATAGTATTCTCTGAAAAGCACTGGATGTAATAAAGTCAATTTAAAATTTGTTCTACCAATCTTTTGCATCTGTAATTTTCCCATTAAACGTAAATGCCCATGAGGCAAGCTA
This sequence comes from Sorex araneus, assembly GCF_027595985.1. Classification (NCBI taxonomy): domain Eukaryota; kingdom Metazoa; phylum Chordata; class Mammalia; order Eulipotyphla; family Soricidae; genus Sorex; species Sorex araneus. The sequence continues at coordinate 50,968,449 of NC_073307.1, read as the reverse complement.
TTTGCATTACATTGCATTTGCAGTCTTTAAAACAAACTATAAATCCCCTCCTTGTTTCATGTGATTGATGCTGTGTGTATAAATACCACCATAAACCTCAAAGGGGGCTAACAGGGACAGTAAATTAAAGTTCTCAAGTCTGGCACCATCTCAGCAGTCCAGCCCTTGATCTTAAGCAGTGTTGTTAACCCTCGCCTCATTGCCCTCCTGAACTCACCTTTTTTCCCCCCTCTTTCCCGCTCTGCCCCCCATTCTGATTTCCTTGGGAAACACCTTCCCAGCTCTGCAAGTCATGCCAGGGAGGGGGTGGGGGGTGTTAATTAAATGGAGGCTTCTGGGGGCTGGCTGGAAAGCTGAGGGCCCTGACTCTCAGTGTTCCAGTATTGGAATCAAGAACCCCTGGGACCCCTTACTTTGGTGAACAATGGCCAGCCACTGAGATCCTGATTAACTGGTCAGACCCATGATTAGCTCTTTCTGGGTTATTGTCTTCTATTCAGCGGCCTTCGCATCAGGAAAAAGAGACTTCCGGTGGGAGAGGAGGGATGTAAAGAGGGAGGAAGAAAGGAAGGCTTCTAACTCCTTATCAGACAACCTCTCTACCCTCACCATTTTCATACAATGCAATGGATATAATTTATTCTTCCTAAAACGTAGAGCCAGGCTCATCAACAGAAGGGCTTATGTAAAACATCAGCCAAAACTAAAACCTTTCTTGGGTCTTCAGAGGATCCTTAGTCTCTGTAATTCATTGCCAGGTGTAATGAACTACACCTACTGCCCTCCCTTTCACTGGAGTGGATTGGAAATGGTAGAAAATGGACAATAGTGATCACAAAAGTGGACACACTTGCTGTGTTTGTCTCTTCTATCATAGAGGAAGTGATTTTTCTCTGAATGTGTAACAGTGAATTATGAGACCAATTATTTAATCATGTGATTTATCTCCCCCACCCCTCATAATTGCAACAAGGATAATTGATTCTGGGTGCAGTGGGGTTTCTCATGGTATTCTCAAAGACTCCCCATTTGTAGGGTATGCTTCCCCAGAATAAAAGGAACATAATTGTCAAACCCCATGTCACTTTTTTTTCTAGAGGTGTCATTCATATGTGACTTCCAAATAGGAATGTAAATTAGGAGAACCTCACAGCTCATATATGCAAAATTCCTGGGGGAATGGAAAGTCTTCCAGGATGGGTAAATGATTTCTCTAGAAGGGAAAGGAAAGACACAGAGGAAAAGCAATTGGTGGGGAGGATGAGAAGCAGGAAAAAAAGAGAGAGAGAAGAAAAGGCAATGAGAGAATGAAGCTAATTAATTAATTTAGGCTATTAATCTAGACCAAATGTCCTTTGACAATCACAGTGGTGTTTCCCAAGAGAATATTGACAGGGACATTGAAATATATTTGGAAAAGATTGCTTATATGATTTTTATTTCTTCTATGATCTTTTAATAATCTAGGTGGAAGAATCCAAGAAATAGGCTCTGCAGAAACTCTGCTCAGGTGGATTTCTGGAGACTTCTTTGTCCTTTAAGAAATAGCTAGGCTCTGCAGAAACTGCTCAGGTGGATTTTAGAAGACTTCTTTTGTCCTTTTTCTTCTGAATGATAGAGCTACGCAACATTGGAAACTGATGTCCAAATGTCCTCTTCCTCAGGTTGGGAATTGAGGAATGATTCATACATTCTCCTCATTGTGTTTCTACATTTATTGGTTTTTCATATGGCCTTTGTGACAAAAGTGAGAACTTAAAAATGATTTGGTGGAAGATACTGATTTTATTAACTTTTTTCAAATATGTAAACACAAATAAAGTCAAGTAAAGAAAACTTGAGAAATGAAAGGAAACACATGTACTGTATCATCTTTCTGAACCCATTAGCCTCTTTATGTGATTTCATATTTCATAGACCTTTACCAAAACTAGGTGATTGGATCTTGGGCTTAAGGACTTTTCTACCTTATTTAGGGAGTCAGAATTTAGAGATAAGATTCAAATGTCAAAACAGCTGAAAGGATTACAACCAACCAGTTTAGATTCTTAATGGCAGGGACTAACAAACTCTAAGGGAACTCTTAAGCATGTTAAAAATTTTGTAGTGTTGTCATAGGACTTGAGGAGAACCATGCATTGAAGATACCTTGATTTCAGCCAAAATAGCATCGATTTTTACTACGGGTCTTGATGATCATATATCAAAGAGTGTGTGTGTGTGTGTGTGTGTGTGTGTGTGTGTGTGTGTGTGTGTGTGTGTGTGTGTGTGTAGGGTAGATTAGATTAGGGGTACTGGAATCAGGATAGTCACTCTCTGTAAATACTCTACTCCCTGGAATGAAGATAATCAGGGGGGTCAAAATGCAGTTTTTGACTCTTACAGTTTGAATGATAAGAGATAGGTAAATGAAGACCACAATTTGCAAAGGTACTCCTTTAAAGCTACCCACCAATGGAGCCAGAGGTACACCGCCCTACAATAGGTAAGGCATTTTCCTTGCATATGGTTGAGCCAAGTTTGATCCCCAGCATCCGTATAGTCCCCCAAGAACCGCCATGAGTAATTTCTGAGAGCAGATCCAGGACTAACTCCTGAGTATCACTGGGTGTGACCGCAAATGTCACAAAATAAAAAATAAAGCAAATAAAGCTACCCACTGGATGCCAATTAGAGGCAAAAATAGCCATTCTTCTAATTTAATTGAATTGATGGGGCCAGGTGGGGTTTGGACAAAATGGAGACAGCGTACATGATCAAATTGGGCAGATATTTCAACAGATAGAAATGAAGGCCCAATTTTTAAGGAAACCCATACAAATCTATATTTTGATGACAACTTAATTCTCATTGCTGGTTTAAACGTAGGGAAAAAATCCTTTCCTATTGTGTCATTAAATACAAAAAAAGAGGATGAGGATGTTTTCGTTATCCTGGACATAGAGAACATTGAATAACTTTGGATTTATCTGAATTAATTTTTATCTGAGTTATTATAGATATTTCAGTATAACATGCATAAAAATCCCTATGCTACTTTGAGAAACATGAATAAAATTTGTAATGTGTGTGTGTTTGTGTGTGTGTGCGTGCGCGTGCCTGATCAAACCTAAGACTTCACATAGGCAAGCATCCCAGCCTCCAAATTTGAGTTTTTCATTATTGAAGGTTTGCTCAGTTCCTCTATCTAGTTCACCTAAGCATTAGCATTCACTTCCTCCTGAAGGAAAATACTTTGCATATTAGATATAGACCCAGTCAAGTGGCACACATAAAATTAAGTCTAACTCTTTGTTTCTACATTGGACTAGAATTTTTCTTTTCTTTTTTCAGTTCAGAGGATATATTTGCTTGATACTTATTTATGCATATGTGCTTTTATTATGTAGTCTGTGATAAAGCAACTTCCTCCATTTTATTTTAGTTTTTTCCTCTTATGAAAAACCGGAAGACCATTACTAACAAAATTATGAGCCCAGACTCTTCAGGTGAGTCATACAATCAAATACTGTGTTTGAAAATGAACTAAGCAGAGAACTTGAGCATTGGAGTTTTACCTAAAATAATGAGTCACCATTGATTGTGTAAGTTAGCTGGAGTGAATAGGACTGAATTTAGTTTCATTTTAACTGAGAATCCATGCTCTTAAAACTTTGGGGTGTTCAAACATAGCCTTGCCACTGACCAATGTCAAACAGATTCTCCTTTGATATAATAAAAGTTCCCATCTTTGTCTAGCCATTACTGTTTTTCAGGAATTGATTTTGGGAGGATTAACTGGAGAAGCCAGAGAAAGAGCAGGTGTTACTACCTGGATATCACAGAGGCAGTAATAAGCATAATGATGGCTTGCTGCATTAAGATATGTGGCACCAAGTACCCATTTCAGCCCCAACAGATTGCAAATATATCCCTCCTCTTCAATCACCCTATTAATTTGGAAATGCTTAGATCTAAAATTCAGCATAGGAATCCACAGATCCTACCAATTAGAATAAGCCACCATGTCCTACTAAAACTGCCACAGTGCTGTTTGGTTTAACAGATAATGATAATTTAACTTCAGAATAACCTTGTCATTGCAAAAAGAATTAAAATTATAACTCTTCTGCAATATCGGTGTGCAGCTTCCTACAGTCAGTGGCGTGCTGAATTTCAAGTAATATTCCTCTGTCTCTTGTTTCCCTGGATAAAAATGAAATGTGCATTTCATAAGAAGATCCCAGAGACCAGTAATAAGAAAAAGTATTCAATCATAGTCAATTGGTCAAAGCTTTGGGGATGGGGGTAAAGCCACCATCTTTTTTTTTTTTCTAGAAGAGAACAAATAAAATCAAATAAAATGTTTCTCAATCTCCTACCAAATCTAGCTGCTGGGGAAAAATGGACAGAGGTGTGTCTCCAACAACATAAAGATGATTGTTAGTGGGTTATTTTAGAATTAGTGGAAATAACATCAATCACCTGAGTATAGAAACATTCTGGACAATGTAATATGTTCTTTAAACATCATCTGTGATCCATATCAAAGCACATATCTAAAGCCGTTGTCTCCCCAAATTAACCCCAAATTAAAATAAGAACGGAAGTATATATATACATATATATATATATATATATATATATATATGTATATATATATATATATTACTAACGGGAGGGAGAGGAGTCCCAAGCAATTCTCAGCCAATCAGATCAAGTTGAATGTGAGGGGCTGAGGATGTGGTTGGTCAAGCCCTGCAGTGTGTGGGAATACCTAGGGTAACCCTGGAAGTGCCCCAGGGCTTTCAGGGCTGCATCCAGCAATGTGGAGCTTGAGAAATAAAGGAACTGTGCCTTAACCCCTGAACTGCCTCTCCGACTGGGAAGCATATTATTTTTATGACACATACAAAAACGCCTTAATAACACTTTGCAATATCAGAAATTTTAATTTAAGAGTTGTCAATAAAACTGAAAATAGAAATTTCCCAAAGGATGTTTTGATTGAAAAAAATATGAACTCTCTAAGCGCACATCTCTAAGATTTAAAAATATTTTTCATTTAAAAATGATGCAAACATGATTATTATTATCTTTTTCAGGGCTGAGAACCAAACCCAGGACCTCATATGTGTAAGATTCATGATCTACCACTGAGTACATCCCCAATCTCTAAAAGTTTTTAGATACGCTTTTGAATTTTGGGTGGTGAGGGAAGCATTTTGTTTATAGGAAGGTTTTTTAATATAAATGTAAAAAAAAGAGCATGTCTTCAAAAACAATACATTGGTCAAAGATATTTTTACATTGGCATCCTTTTGTCTGTACAAAGTTGAAAAATTCCTAAAATTTGGAATTTAGGAAACAGTGCTGATTGGCTAAGAAGATAATTTTGAGAAAATCTAGAACAAGCTTTATTTTCCTTTTACATACCAGAAAAACTTTCTACAGCCAATATTACAGCTCTTATTTTATACCATCCCAAAATAATCAGTAACTTTCATTCATTACAATTCATTGAAAAAAAGGAATTTTCTCTGATTTTGAGTAGATATCACTGAGTATATTGGAAGGAAATTCCATGTCCTGCTGAGTACACATAAGAAAATTAGGCTTAAAACAATAGTTGTTTAGAGAGAGACTTCCATGAGTCCCTATGCTTCAGAATCTTCTCCTGGGTTGTGAACAATTGAAGATTTATTCGAGTTCTCAGCACACTGGGAAATGAAGACCCAGAAGCTCATTATAATGTCTATTAAAAAGCAGAAACTGGGGTACATCTAAGAAAAGATGTATTACTTTTTAAACCACACTGCAAACGACAGACCAATAGGGACTTGAACTATATAAAAATACTCTCCGTAGTAGGGGATGGGGATGGGGTTAGGAGTTAGATCCATTCTTCCAAACAGCAGTAAAATACTATATCCCTGTGTTCAATTGTTGACCTGGCTTTGGAAAGGTGGTAGTTTCTGACTTTTCTTCAAGAAGAATTTTTCCTCAGGAAGAAAATTCCCCAGCATCCCATATGGCTCCCCAAGCACCACCAGGAGGAATTCCTGAGTGCAGAACCAGGAGTAACCCCTAAACATTGAAGGTTGTAACCCCAAAAGAAAAAAAAACAGGAATTTTTGAAGTTCATAGTTTTACCTGAGCACTAGCTGTGATCACTTGAGTAACGTGGGGGACCAGGCTGTAGGGAAGGTGAGAGAGAACCTGATTAGCAGTGACCAGTTAAATTCTAGTTAACCCCAATTATAAACCCTCACCTTTGCTAATTGGATTAATTTTTCAGCAGGCAATATACATATAAAGTACACTGACGCCAACTTAGCATCGCTTCATTATGGGGTGATAATCATTATTGTGGTCTGGCTGTTCTTGAGTGGATCTATAATCAATTTCTGCAAAGGTAGAATCACGTGGAATTTTATTATAAAGTTGGAGCAGTCATTTATTATAGCTATTCTCTTTCTTTAAAAAAAAATATGCCCTGTAAGCAAATTCTCTCTCAATTAAAAGCTTTCCAAATGCAAGGTTTAATGAAAGCTTAATTAAAGTCAATGGAAAAGTTATGTTCAGAAAAAAATTTAAAGGTACTCAAATGTGTCCTTTTATTTCCCTCTTGACAGATTGAGGCATATTGTTTCTGGCTCTCTCTAATTTTTTGAAGAGTTTTGTGGACATAGAAAGATAAAAACCAGAAAAACATGCCATACTTATATAGGGCAATGACCAAAAACCAGCCCTGATTTCTCTCTTGTCAGAATGGTGAAAGACATTGCCAGGCTGTTTCCACCAGTTTACAAAAACTGAGAACAAATTCTGCCTGTCCAATTTGTTTGATTCAATTTTGATATTAAAAATAAAATCAGATGTTTCTAATTCTGATATGGAATATGTGAATGGGTCCAATTTGTGTAAAGGGGGAGTGATGATGCCAATTTTGTGTATTTTCCTGTGGTGGAAAATAGTATTTTTCAAAGTGGTCCAAGTTGGAATAAACAGAAAATCTGTTCGACTTGAAATGATGTTAATAGGGCTGAAAAATACTGCCTTTTCAAATTGGATCAAGTGCCAAGAGCCTTCAGCACTGTATTTTTGCACGGAGTCAGCACTCTTTGTTGTTGTTATTTTGAAGCCATATCCTGTGGTGCTCAGGGATCACTTCTGGCTCGGGCTTGACGGGCCATACATGGTCCAGGTGATAGAAACAAAGTCTGATGCGTGGGAGGCAGGAGGCCTACCCACTATAATATTGCTGTGGTCCTAGTAGCCAACATTTGCATGCTAAAAGAGACACGAGGCTGCCAGTGGGTATAAGTTTTAAAATACAAAATATTGATAGAGTAGCAAGTTCTGCCTTGATCTATTTCACACATGGAGGCATGGGAAATTTGAATCGCACAGGTATTTCAAGGAAATAAAGATTTGTGTTTAGTAAGTAAAGTTTTGTGGTTCTCCTTGTTGTTTTGATAACAACAAGCCCACTAAAAATAGAACCTCTGGGTGTTTGCTCCTTGAAGACTAAGCACTTCCTGAAGAGCAGAAAGGGAAAACGGTGAGATTATGGAAACAAATAACAAAATATTGTGTTTCCTATCTGTGTGATTGTGAGAGTGAAAGAAAGGCAGAGAGCGAGTGAGCTAGAGAGAAAGAGAGAGTAAGAGACACACAGACACACATACACACAGAAACAGACAGACTACACATATGAAGAGATAGTGAGTGAATGAGCAAAAGAGGAAGAGAGAAAGGGGGAGGGAGGGAGGGAGGAGAGGGGAGAGAGAGAGATCAAGGACCAAGCTTTTAGAAGCTCCTTGTCTATAACCCAAATCCAGACCTTGTCACCTGTTGACAACAGAGAAGAAAATCAAGCACCAGGACTAGGGCACAATAATGCCTGTTGACAATAAATTATCAAAACAATAATCATGTTTAGCCAATCCCTTTGTGTAAAACTGTTATTATGATTCCAGTGCCAGCTGTCTGAAACTTTAATTTAAGTGCTTGCTTGAGGCGAGACATTTGGAATGCTAGTTTAGAATGTTTTATAGCTCAAGCAATATGTTTTACTAACCTCAAATACTGTGATGATGGTTTAAATGGTGACTATAATTTGTACGTGGGGGGCTACAGGGTGAGTTTTGCCTTCCCAGAGATGTGTCTGCTGCATCCCAAATCCAGACATTTCTCGGTGATCCAGATGAACACTTCCTAAGGGCCCTGGGAGTGACCTGCCTGCAAGATAAGCACCTACAGGTGGTTCATTCTGGGGCAGTGTGTCTTCAAGTTGCTGGAAGTTGGAATGTTCCACAAGAACCGAAGTGGGTAACAGAACACACAGCACAGAGGAGAGTCACTGGATGTTGGATGGGCTGCTGTGGTAACATTCAGTATCTTGACCCAAGATGTTGCAAGAGAATACAAACCCTCAGTCTGCCAGATTGTATTATTCTTGTCCCCCTTCCCCATCATGAATCAGCATCTTGTTGGCATATTAAAAATAACAAGATGATTTTGATTTAAACACTTGAAGCTGCCAGATCAAGTCCATTGAAAGGATTTTCCTCAACATTTTTATCATGTGTAAATGATATGGACCATAAATTTTAGAAGAATGATGGTGATTTAACATTAGATGCGATTTATTCCTTCATAGTGGATTACTGTTAAGGTAGTATTGTGGAAATGTCTCCAAAGTAATGTTAATCACATTATTTATGTCACTTTAGAATTTACAAAATACATCATGTTAGTAGCCTTACTGTCATAACTGCATCTTTTTCAGATGAAAATCTCATTTAGTCACAGGGGAAGCAGAAACTTAGAGAGATTAACTAGTAGATTAACTAGATAAACCTAGCAGATTAACTAGTACATACATCACCAAAGACCAAAGTTCAAAGCTAGACATCCGGTAGCACAGGCAATGGACAGCTTTTTGCAATTGCATTATTTATTCATTGAATCATCGAAAGTATTTTTAGAGACTAGAACAATCAATGAATTTAAGTTCCAAAGTTTCATGTCTTGGTTTTCAGAGAAAAACTTTTCCAGGTCCCTCCCTGGAAATGGTAGAGTGCATGAGTCACAAGTGTGAGGCTTTGAGTTTGACCCCAGTTACCATCCCAGTATACAACCCAATAATGTGTAGGCATTGAGTATAATCCCAGACAACGCCAGGTGCGAACCAGAGAATCACATGCATGCCATCCCAGGCACTACCACAAGAACTAGAACAACAACAAAATTTTACTTGGCAACCCCTAATAGCTCCTAGCTGCTTTTAACAACATAATAAATATTGGAGAGAATTGGACATTTTCAATACAAATAATATTATGTCTTTTCTTGTGAAGAAAAACCAGGTTATGTTTAGAAATGTCTCCTGAAATTTGATGAGAAAAGAAAATCTGTTGTTGGGGACAGGTGGGAAAAAAACAAAGCAAAGCTATGGCAAATATCTACTGAATACATATTTCTCTGACAAGTCTTTATTAAGTTGATTGACTCAGACAATAGCAATTGTCTCATAAAGTATCTTAATTTAAGGACTGCACATATGTCATATGTATGGCCAGATGCATTTTTAGAAAAAAATTGATGGATAAGTCATTCACCAGCACTGAGTGGAGTACAGAGGAGAGTATAATAAATGTTATATTTGTGAATAAATATCAACACATTTCCCTTCTTTGGAATCAAGGAAACTTACCTCTTAAAGGTATTTCAGAGGAAATGTTATCTAAAACAGCAAGCCCTTCTTCTCTTCTCAAAGCATTAGGTTTATAAATTTGGATTATTACATATAAATTTCTAGTAGGCTGCACATGAAATTACTATGCCGAGAAGCAAATGTTTTACTTAATTAGCATCTGTAATGCAACGTTTTAATTAATTTATATATATATTCTTTACAGTGGCAATGTCACCATTTATACAATATAGGTGGTGTTGACAACATTAATGATTCTGCAAAAATGTCTCATTTTAATTTTTAATGAAATGGACAGAGAAGACCTATAAAAAATCTTCCTAAGACTTACTATGTAGGATGAATGAGCTGAGTCAGAGAGTTGCTAATCAACAATCAAACAGGAATATATTTCTTTGGAAGATTTTGTTGTTCAGGAGATCAATCCTGGATATGTCCACTTTTGCCTCCTTCGAGGTCAGCATGCAAGGATGTCTCTCATGATGGAATAAGACTTAAACAGTCAGCTGAGCTATTTATCAGGTTATTCATGTCAGAGGTCAGTTTCCACATAATCAAAGGGACTACTTAGTTGATCACTCAATGTGACTATTAATAGTGTCGTCTTTTTGGGGGGGGAGAATTTTTTTGGTCACACCCAGTGATGCTCAGGGGTTACTCCTGGCTCTGCACTCAGAAATTACTCCTGGCAGTGCTAGGGGAGACCATGTGAGATGCTGGGGATCGAATCTGGATTGACAGCGTGCAAGGTAAATGCCCTACCCACTGTGCTATCACTCCTGCACCATAGTGTCATCTTGGAGGATGAGGTTTTGAGGGTAGACATGACTTAATTTTCTTGCTCTTTAAATAGATCTTCATACTTATTTTAATGCATATTGAAATGAAATACTTTAAATAGGTTTTCATACAATGGGCTATGGTGAAAACATTAAAAATATACATTCTGTTTACTACAAGATGGTATTATCATGGGCAATTTTACTTTGCATTTTAAATTTCTCATTAATACAACCCAATTTTTTTCTATCACAGTGACATCCATCTACCTATCTCTGCATGTTGTCACCAAACTCTCTTTTAAATGACACAAGTACCCAAGTACCATCATGATTTATTTCATAGCATATGTGCCCTTATCTTGACTACAACAAAGATTGTGTGCAATATTATATTTCTAACCACCCTTAAGTATCATTTTAACCTTCTTGTCATTCATTCTCCTTAATCATCTGTAGGTCATTTACTTCCACTGACATTTTAAGTAGAATTTACACATGCATTTTTATTACCTCCATAATTTAATAATTTTATTGATGAATATTTAATTCTTACAATTGCAGTTTAGATAACATGTTGATTACAGAACTAATGTTTATGGTTTTGATGTCACCACCATACACCATTCCAAATACCCCTACTACAGAATGACATTACTTCTGGTCTGTCTCTTCATTCTCCCCTCTTCCTACCCACCTTTAATCCCAGGGAATCTCAGTTTTGTAATCCAAGGATAATTTATCCTGGATCAATACTGCTCATTCCTTTGTTTTATTTCTTTACATATCACAGATGAATGATATTGGCTGGTATTTGGCTCTGACTTTTGTCTTATTTTGCTTCACATGATACCTTTCAGTTCTATTCAAGCTGCAGCAAAGATCAAGATTTAATCTTTTCTCATTACTCTGTATTCATCTTCTGTTCATTCATCTGCTCATTATTGTATGAACTGCAAATGACAAGTTATAGCTTCTACCCTCGAGAGCTTTTGAAAATAGCTAGGAGAAGACCTGTGAAATTTGCTCAACTTTTGGAATCCTGAAATCAGATTTGGGGGGATAAAATTCAGGTTTTACAACTCATTAGCTATCTCTCTGGCAAAGCTACTAAAACAGGAGATGCTTCAGTTTCTATCTCTGTACAGTGGGAGTAATCATAACATTTATATCAGGGAAATACCATAAGGATAAAACGAGAGAGTATCCTGAGAAACCACTGCAAATAAACTAAATGAAATGGGAAAAGAAGAAGAAAATGAGTATTATCCCTCCCAATTTGAAATCCACCAGAAGGTTCAGAGATAGGGGAGGAAATAGAGATCTTTCAAAACTTAAAAAGAAGAGAATTGAGGGGAGATCCCCACAGCCAAAGTGGTTTTGGAGCTTGGGATAGAAGAACTGAGGAGAACATGGTGACAGGTGACAATAACTTTGCCTAAGTCTTGGGCAGGACAGAGCAGGTCCCTGATGAGTGTATATCCATCCTGGAGCCAGGTCTCTCCTGCATGACTGTCATCATCCCTCTTCATCTTGTCTAGAAACTGATGATGTTTTTTCCCTCAACTTTACCAGCTGAGCTTCATGAGGCAGAAAACAGACTTTGTTCAGAGTCATTGCCTTCTCTCAGCTCTGCCTTTGCCAACTTTAGGTGATCACCGAAATTCTGTCCCTCCTCTGTCATTCCCAACTTTAGGTGATCATCCTAGAGCTTTGTGCTTGCAGTCTTCCCTTCAATGATAAGCTTCTTGAGGCCAAGTTTCCTGTCTGTGCTGACTCAGCATTGAATATACTGCCCACGACACGAATACACTCAAGAAACACACCCAAAAGGCATGGCTAGGATTCTGATCATCATAAGGTGGACATGTCAGGCCTCATAACCGGCTTTTGCTTATGATGTATGTTATATTGACTTTGGCATGCATGTGACTCATTTGACTGTCAGGACATCTGAGTGTCAGAATATTTCTTCTGCTATAAGATTATTCCAAGTGTTACCAAATTGGATAGATCATGACGAGGACTCAAATATGGGAATAACATATTTCAAAGCTGAAATATGGGAGAGAGGGGAGTTTTGGGGGAAATTCTTCTGTTAGCAAAGAGGACAATGAAAGACTTGGTGTAAAAGGCAAGCATCATGAACAAACCTTCCTTACTGTTTCTTGGACTACATTTGGAATTGAGTACTATAGAAACAAGAAACTGTTTGTTTGCTTGTTTGGGGTCATACCCAAGAGTCCTCAAGACTTATTCCTGACTCTGTACTCAGTGGGATCACTCCTATGAGACTTGGGGAACTTTATAAGATGCTGGATGCTGGGGATCAAACTTGGATTGACCACCTCATGCAAGCCAATCCCCTACCTACTGCACTATTACTACAACCTTAAGCAATGATTATTTTTCTCTTTGGGCCACACCCAGAAATGGTGAGGAGTTACTCCTGGCTCTGCATTCAGGAATTATGGTGCTCAGGAGACCATAGGGGGTGCTGGGGATGGAACTTGGGTCAGCCATATACAAGGCAAATTGCCAACCCACTGTACTATCACTCCACTCCCAAGCAATGATATTTTTAAAGCAATTCTATTTTCTCTCCCTCTCTCATACACACAGCTCAAAAGAACCAAAGATTATTTTGAAATAAACAAAAATCTTTGCAAAATCATATTTTGGAATCCAATGGAGCTTGGGTATGTCTTTGTACTTACTTGTCTGTAATGCAGTGAGTTAGTTGTTAATGCTTTGCTTTTCAGACAGTCAGAAATGGTTTTGCTCAAACTGAGGTCAAAATCTCATTGAGAGTTATGATTATTGGATGGATTTATATTATTTCTTTATTCACTTCTTTTTTATTTCTTTCTTTTCTCTTTTCACCAGAGAAGGGACCAGCAACTAATAAAAGCCCCAATGCCATTGAACTCAGATGAATAATACTGACCTACATGAGCAAATGGAAAGCACTATATATATTTCTAACTGTAGAATAAAAACTTATAGAATGAAAAAATATAAGTAGGTTATCAGTCATACAATTTGTCTTCCCTGGCAATGCAGATTTAATGGTTATAACTTTGCTGGACTCCATTCTACTTGACATCTGTCAAAAGGCTGGGGTCATTTTTCTTCCATTTGCAGGGGTCCCCATTTAACAATCCCCTTCCATACCCATATTCATGTCACATATAATTGTCTACTTCTAGTCAATCTTCCCTGCTAATGGGATCAACAAGTACATAAATGACACAGCTTCCTCTTTCATTGAAAAGAGAAAATTCTGACTCTTTACAAAGAGAGAAGAAGAAGCAAAGTGAGTCAAAGGGAAAGATAGTCCCTGAATTCTTTGTCATCTTTTTATTTAGTGTCTAACTCAGTCACTTTAACATCTAAGATATGGAATTGCTTTGCAACTAAAATATTGTATCCAATTTCACTCTATAGATTCCACCTAGAGGCATGTCTCACTTCTTATCATTGTGGTCACTGTCACTGTCACTGTCATCCCATTGTTCATCGATTTACTCGAGCATGCACCAGTAACGTCTCTACTCCTCCCAGCCCTGAGATTTTAGCAGTCTCTCCTTATTAATCTTTTATTAATCTTTCCCAAAGACTGGAGGCTCTTTCAGGGTCAGGGGAATGAGACCTACTGTTTTTGGCATATCAAATAAGCCACAGGTAGCTTGCCAGGCTTTGCCCATGTGGGCAGGATACTCTTGGTAGCTTGCAGGATGCTCCGAGAGGTATGTGTGTGGGTGTAAATATATATATATATATACATACATATATATATATATTACTCTATGATTTATTGCCTACTATCTGAACTCCATCAAAATATGGTATGGTAATTATGGAAAATGGGCAGGAAGTGTCTTATAATGCATGGTCCGGAAAGTGGCCTAGAGTGTGGTGGCAGTTGGGTAGTGGAGGTTGGCTGCAGGGGCTGGATCCCTTAGGGTGGGGAGGGTACTCACCTTCCCCTCTCTGGGGCACCCGGAGTGAAAACAGCCTGGCGCAGAGTCCCACATTCCAACATAACTGCTCAAAATTGGAATTTATTACTAATTTTGGTGGTCCATCCGCCCCCCCATCAATAGAGAATCTAGCTTTTCTATGTGAAATTAATGGATTTTAAAATCCTAACTCCTCTTTTCCCAATTAATTCAAATGGCTTTAAAATGGTAGATTATACAGGAAGTTTATAATCCTGACTTCAGTGAAATAACATATCAACTTTGCCCAACATTTCTTTTTTGCCACACCCAGCGCTGCTAGGGTCTTACTTCTGGCTCTGCACTCAGGGACCACCAGGTGAACTGGTGGATTATATGTGGTGCTTGGGATCAAACACTGGGCTAGCTAAGTGCAAGGCAAGTACCCTACCCACTATACTATCCCTCTGGCCCCTGATAGTTGCTTAGTCTTGATGAAGAAGAAACATAGGGGGCCAAGCAAAACAAACATAAAGGACTAAGCCACTTTCCAAAGAAACATAACAAGAAATGTGTTTCTTGAAGGAAGATAAAGGAAAGTAACAAGGGCAAAAAGGCCAGCACAGACATACAAGCCTCCAAACCAGTTTGGCAACTCAGAAACCAACAGGAAGATTTTTATATTTTAACATTAAAATGAGGCTAGACACTGCACACACATAATTTGTCTTTGGAAAAGATGGGCACATTTTTGACACATCATTTCAGTGTAAAAATGTGTCTGATTAAGATACATATGATCCCTGATCCTCGCCCCAGCTATAGGCAGATGTGTAGTTGGAGCGTGCTTGTGGCAAATCCACATATTTTCATCTGTCATAGACTTCAGAATGTCGTGGAGAAGTCTGGAAGAGCAAGCTCTTAATCCATTACTCCCGACTTCCTCAAATTCTTATTGATCCTGGATCCTGTCAGCAAGGCAGAGACTGCTCAATGGAAATGGGTGGTCCCATTCCTTAGAACATGAGATCAAACTCAAGAAGTTCTTTCAGATCATCTATTCCCCAAATGCAGCTTTGAATGGGAGCATATGGTTGGATAGTCACAGAATCGATAGCATATGTTAAAGGGTGTGGTTTAACGAAGAAAGCCACATGTCCAGGATGCGTTTTGAGACAAAAGGGCAACCTTTAGCCATGAAAATCTTGTGAGTACTCCATACCCTCCCAAATCTTTCCCTAAATCATGTTAACACTTTTTATGACTATTCTATTAGTTCAATCTTAAGCATAAAAACTAAGTTAAAATGGCAGAATTTTTATCAAAGCAGTGTTAGCAATTGTGCATCATATATATTGCCTAAATTTGTATTTGTTTGCATTTTTGGCTCATTCTAATGCACCTATAATTGCCTTTGTATCTCTAATCCTTAGAAAGCCTAAGCTGACTAGTGAATGTCAGGTTTTATCCCACCAACATAGAATAAGTTTAGGCATAGTATATAGTACTAAATACCAATTTAGGCATAACATATGGTATTAAATATTGCTTATATTTATCATTAAATATAATTTTACATGTATTAAAATTATTACATGTATTATATGTAATAAGAAAATTACATGTATTACAGGATATAATGGAAGATATATATCTATAGCTATACATACACTTAAGTTACATACTTTATTAAATGTATGCTAGATAACATAGGTTTAATGAAATTATTTGATATATATTTAGTAAAAAGATATGTTCTATAATATAAACTGAATGTGCTACTTAATATATTTCATCAAATCCCTTTTTAGTCATTTTTCAAATATAGAACTGTTTATTGTCCAACATAGGGTAAAGGCTCATATTGAAGAAAGGGATCAAAGTGCTATTGAAGGTGTATCTCTGAAAAGCCAGAATTCCTCCCAGCCCTCACCCTCCTGCTGACTACACTCTGTTTTAAAATCATTTTGCCACTTTTGTTCCGTTGAATTTGATAACTGCCAAATCACTGAGTCATCCCCTACCCCTTTCATACTCTGAAGTCAGTGCCAAGTGCTGTCTGAGGTAAAGCAGAAATAAACACCTTTCACTAGCATTTCACCCTCTAGGTGAGACGTGATAGTGTCCTCTCTCACTGGCTCCTGAGCACCCCATAAACATCCCTCTCTGGATTTTCTGCATTTCTCATTCTTCTTCCAGAATCTGTTTGCAAAACATTTTATGGAATTGGCAAGTTATTTGCACTGCTTTTGCATTGCAGTCTGCCTAATTCAATTGCAATTATTTGTAAACTGCGGCCATAACTCTTCCTTGGCTAATGTCTGCAAACTGTTTACTAAACAATAAACTTAATCATGCATTCATTGTTGCAAATGTCTCCAAATGGCTTCGGAGTAGAGCTGACTTGACATTTTTGCCTATTTGCAAAGCCATGAAGGATGTTTTCTGAATAGACACCAAGTTCTATAACATTTAGTCATTCTATTTGCAGTACCTCTTCTGAGCTATTGCAAATTGGGTTGGCATTTTTGTGTGTGGGTCAGCCAATGTGCTGTGTATATCCAAAGCCAACTGGCTAGAGGTCGATCCCTGAGAGCAATGAATGAAAAGAAAATATGACTGCATGGTACAGGCAATAGGTTGTATCAATGATACATGAGTATTCACTTAGCATATGAACCAAAATCCTGGGTGAGATTCCTTGAATTGAGTATGGACCTTTAAAAAGACCAACTTCATCCATTAAGAATGTGATTGAATGTAACGATGAGAGGAAATGAAAAAAGATTGAAAATTTTCTAATTCATTAGCAGAAATATCTGAAGGATTAGAATATTTATATATCCATCCAGCAATCTCCCTACCATCCACTTATCTATTTCTAATCAATACATCAAAGATTTAAAAGAAAGTAGTTTAAGTTGTGAAAAGGAGAGGGTAATTATAAGTAGCCAGTGAAATGTCTTCAGTCTGTTCATTTCCTCATTATTATAATCCTGTTTCAGGTCATTTCAAGTCATTTACCTAAACTGTGAACATTCCCTCAACCACCCTGAGTCTCTGCTTACTTACTCATGAAATTCATGGGTAAAAACACAGAAAGCACCCACAGAGAACTTCTACACATTTGTTCCCGTATCTTCATTCCCGTGAACAGTCTAGTTTTCTTCTTAGAACTAGAAAGCATTGATCTCAAATCCTCTATCAAACTAATCTTTCATTTATTACATTCACTCCTTTCTCTTTGTCTCTTCCTTTTCCTTTACTTGCTGACATCTACATCTCTACTCTTCCCTAAATTTATTCAAATTAACCCTCTTATTTCTTCTTTTCTCTTTAGTGAAACAAGTGACAGCAAAAATAAGTGGAGAAAAGTGGGGGGAGAGGAGAGGCGAGAGGGAGAGAGAGAGAGAGAGAGAGAGAGAGAGAGAGAGAGAGAGAGAGAGAGAGAGAGAGAGAGAGAGAGGAATAGTGTCTGCTATAGAGGCAGATGGGGAGAGATGGGGGGTGATGAGAGGGAAACAGGAAACTGGGGACACTTGTACAGGGGAATATATACACTGTTGAAGGGATGGATGCTTGAATATTGTATGACTGAAACCTAATCATAAACAACTTTGTAAGGTTCTATCTCATAGTGATTCAATAAAAAATATATTTTAAAAAAGAATGCTTTCCTTGACTAATTGCATAGCCAAGTTCATGAGTCAATAAATAGCTCAGAGTTTTTATTCCACACATAGGGTGACTCCCTTTTTCTTCAATCTCTTAAAGCTTTGGAACTTTCTTCTGTGTTTCCTCTCATATCATTAAATAAATGCTTCTTCTATCTACCACTTTACTGGTAGTTCTTTGTACTCCTGACTTTGAGACATTAGAATGTCCCAGGAGCTGATTTTTAAACCTCTATGTACATCTCTTGTGATTTAATCCTAACTTTGAATTTAACCGTCACCTAACTACTAATGAGTCCAAGATTATATTTCCATCCTGACTTCTATCCTCACAGCCAGATATTATGTTATATCTCCTTGGGTAATTAAATGATACCTCAAATTTAATAGTCCAAAAACCAAACTCAAGCCCTCTCATCTCTCTCCCAATGCAACCTTACCCATCATATCTTTCCTGAATTGGTTAAAAAAGTATTATTCTTTCACTGCTTAAGAATAAATAGTGCAAACATTCCTGAGACTCCTTTATTGCCATTTTTACCACCTTTGTCCAAGTCACTGTCTATCCTTGTTAATATTATTATAGAAAACTACCAAAAAATTTTAAAAAAAGAAAACTACCACCTGTTTCTCTGCCCCTTTACCTGCCAACCCAGAGTGTCTTTGCAACAGAGCAGAATTTGAAAATATTTTTTAGGACCAGACAGATAGTACAATAGTATGAGGGATAAGGCACTTACTTTGCATGTGGAATATCCCAATTTTTTTTTTTTTGCTTTTTGGCTCACACCCAGCAATGCACAGGGGTCACTCCTGGCTCTGCACTCAGGAATTACCCCTAGCGATACTCAGGGGACCATACGGGATGCTGGGAATCGAACCCGGGTCGGCCGCGTGCAAGGCAAATGCCCTACCCACTGTGCTATCGCTCCAGCCCTGAATATCCCAATTTGATTTCTACCAGCACATAGTCCCCTTACAACACTCAGAACCACCCCAAAATTAAATATTATTTGTTCTGGTTTTCTATTTAAAATAGATTTATCTATTTATTTATTTATTCATTTTTTTGGTTTTGGGGCCACACCTGGCAGTGCTCAGAGCTTCCTCCTGGTTCTGTGCTCAGGGAATCACTCCTAGCAGGCTCAGGGGACCACTGGGGTGCCAGAGATCAAAACCATGACAACCTCATTCAAGGCAAATGCCCTACTTGCTGTAGTATTGCTCTGGCCCTAACTGCCAGTATCTTACTGTTACTCATCAAGAGTAAAAGTCAAAGATCTTTTCATGGCTTCAAGATCCTACCTGATATTGAGTTAATAATGCTGTTAATTATATGACTTTAGGTTCTCTTTTCATTCATTCAATGATGGCTACACAAGCTTCTGATGTATTACTTAAACAAAATAACTCCAGAGTTTTGCATATTCTCTCTCTCTTCTGTATCTCTCTCTCTCTCTCTCTCTCTCTGTGTTTTACTGATATACCTTTACATCCAGTTTGCGTTTATTCACTTAAAAATTTTCCTGCTGAAATGCCATCTTATCATGGGAATATTTTTGTTTACTTTTTGTGTCACTCTCAGAGGTTTCCAGGACTTACTCCTTGCTCTGTGCTCAGGGATAAATCCTGGCAGGCTCAGGGGACCATATGAGGTACCTGGAATTGAACCTAGGTTTGCTACATGAAGGTAAGCACCCTTTCAACTGTATTATTGCTCTGGCCCCAGGGAATATACATATATTTTAATTTAAAAACCCTCCACCTGTCCTTTTCTCTTGATCTGCTTTATTTCAACCAACATCACATTTATTTGCTATGTATTTACTGTTTGCATCCATCAAATATTAAAATTATGAAAATTGGACTTTGTCATCATCATGGATTTTTCTTTTATCTAGTGCATGTAGAAAAACAGTCAACATTGTTCTTATTTAATAAATCATTGAATGAATAAAATTCAATTGAAGTAAAAGTTGAATGATTTCTAGCACATTACCAAGAATCAGGTAGGGCATTTGCCTTGCACGCAGCAGACCGGGGTTCGATTCCTCCATCCCTCTCGGAGAGCCTGGCAAGCTACCAAGAGTATTCTGCCCACACAGCAGAGTCTGGTTAGCTACCCATGGCATATTCAATACGCCAAAAACAGTAACAACAAGTCTCACAACGGAGATGTTACTGGTGCCTGCTCTAGCAAATCAATGAACAACGGGACAACAGTGTTACAGTGCTACCAAGAATATATTGGTTCAAGGAACAGCTATTGACAAAATGAATGACAATTTGAATGAGACTGAAGTTATTCACTGAGTGAATCTTTAGGGTAGGGAAGAGTTATGTAAACATGTAGACAGAGGGCCAGTGAAAGCTAGATATTATGAAGTTGGTGGACATCACATAAATATATTATCATCCAGTACATAATTCTCGAGTCACAACATAGTCAACATGTTGAATGAGAAAATGAGGGGTGGAATTTCTCAGGACCAGGAGTACAAGGGATATCCCAAATCATGAGTTACTTGTTCAGGCAACCTCAGAAGACACCGAAGCCAACGTGCAAGATCAGGTCAAGGAAACACCACGGCTACCACCTGATTGACTCCTGGGCAAGTGGCTTTGAAGTCAAGCCTTTTAAGGAGTCAACAGGTTGCTCCCATCACTATCAAAGATACCAATAATAAAGGTGAAAATTCTATTCAAGGCCTGAAATTGCCTCTCTAGTTCTGGCCCTGAGATATGGAGAATTTCACAGCATCAGGAACTTCCAACTTAAGAGTCCCAGGCACAGCCCAGAACAGGTGTCTGCCTGCCTGAGACAGGGTGACATCAACGTCAGACGCAGCTTTGCCGAGCCAGCCTCCTGATTGGACACCTGTGCATAGGCCTCATCTGACACCCGGCTGTCAAGCTTCCAAAGCATTGCAGAGGTTCGCAACTCATCAAAATGCCCCCAAACCACTCCACCGGACCAGTGAGAAAAGCAAAGCTCCTCTCAGCTTTTGAAGAAAGCCACTTCTGTTGGGAGACGTGCAAGCCCAGGCTTGTCCTAGTGAGCTGGGAGCCCGCCCCTCCCCTGCCAGATCAACCTTCCCCTGCAACGGTGGCCCCCACAACCTCACAGCCACACCACCTCGCCAGAGAAGCCCCCTTCTGTGTTCACCGGTTCCAAGTGCAAACAAACTGCTACTCTCCAACTGTTAAAGTGAATAATCAAAGATCATTGCTTGGGGGGAGGGGGGTAGTGACACTTACTTGAATCAATGTCTTCTTGAGGCTTTTGAAAGGAGCAGCAAGTATAAAATTTAATATTGATCGTTGGGGGGGGGGCACCATCTCATCCCCCTTCCAGGGTCATTTCAGAGGAACAAATAATTTGTTTGGATCCATGCCCAGCCTGCCTACTGCACACGCGCGGTTCTGGGGGCCTTCTCCGTGAAGCTGGGCTCTTTCCGTCCACTTCTCGAGGTGGTTTCTCCCCTCCTTCAAATTTCTTGATTCCTGCCGTCCCCTTCTGCTTGCTCCTCTCGGCTCCTGCTCTAATTTCAACTGTCATTTTCCCCGCTCTCCCGAGTGCTCTCAGCTCCTGTTCTAATTTTTCATATCTTCTCCCACTGCTGCCCTCCTTTCTGTCTCTCTGACCCTCTCCTGTTTGCCTTCCCTTGCTCACTCTTTCTATTTCCTGTCCCGTTGGACGGTTTTGCCTTAGCGGCCTTTGCTGTGGGCTATTTCATGTATCCGAAATCTGATTTGCACAGAGCCTTAGTTTTACAAAAAATAAGATCAAATTGTGTGTGTGTGTGTGTGTGTGTGTGTGTGTGTGTGTGAAGCAAGGGTAGTATTGATGGAATAAAACTTATAAAGATTGTGAGAAAAGGGGGATATGCTTCAAGAGAGAACCCTGGCTTCTCCACAGTGGAAACACGAAAGCAGAGATATAGAGATAAGCCAGTGAATTGCATGTTTAAGAGAGAACATGGGCTTGAAGAGTGAGCCCAAATCAGATTTCTTTTGGCATTCTTCCCAACCTAATTTCAAATCCCAGTTTCTCAACACATTTTCTGTTGGTCCCCCTGATATATTTGGTGTTGAAAGAATCTAGGAAGATCTTTTTTAATATTTCTTGGTTGATAACAGCCTGAGAGATACAGTGGATCTGAGAACTCTAATTCCAAAAATAATTCTTGACCCTTTTGGTGAGATGGATTTCCAGTGAGTATCCAGCTGAGAGTGCGCCAGAATCTTTGGGGGAATCTATCTTGCTTAAGGTCACATTTTGTAAACTTTCTTTTGTGACATTTCTCGAGGGTCTGTCTGCCCTCTCAGTTGCACAGAAAAACAATTATGCCCACATGCTATAATTGCATTACTCACAATCTTCTTCCCCATGTGGGTTAATATGGCAAAGGAACTTAGAGCCATTATTTAAAAAATTTAATTTAATTTAATTATTATTATTTTTAATTGAGTCACCATGAGATACACAGTTACAAAGCTGTTTATGATCGAGTTTCAGTCAGAGAATATTCCAATATCCATCCCTTCATCACCAGTGTCTCCAGCCATTCTCTCCACCTGCCTTGCAGACCCTGGCCTCAGTCTTCCCCTCCCTCCCAACCCCACCCCAGCCTGTCTGGATGACAGATACTTTTCTTTTATCTCCCTCTCTGTCTCTCTGTCTTTTTCCCTCTCTCTCAGAGCTGGGATGATGCAGGTGTGGAGTAGGAGAGGAAGTCCCAGTTGTCACGGAGATTTCAGACACAGGTAGAGGAAGGCATTCCACACCCTCCCCCCCCCCAAAAGAAAATGAGCTCCATGTAGGAAATCCTTTTTTTACGACCTGTATCATTTTGTGTTCATGCCCGTGATAAAGCCAGAGGATTGTGTCAGGAGACAGTTTGACTTCTTTGTTATTCCATGAACCGGCAGACATCTTCTAGACTTACAGAGGGTTTCCCCTTGGTAGCTTGGAAAATTAAAATAACAGAACCATCACCTGATCATTTCCAGGGGACTTCTTCCGTTTTTCACCACTGACCGGTTGGTTGTTCTCCTACCTCAATAGATAACATAACATTTTATGTTTGTTGGAGCTCTTCAGAATGCATCTTCTTCTTTTAAGGAGTTATCCACGATCTTTCTGGAACTAATTTTGAAGTGTTTCTAGGAATTAGGAATGAGCCTGAGTGGGTGTTTTTATCTTAGCCATGCCAAATGAAAGTTTGGGGTTATGACATTCAACCCACGTTGTTTCAGTCAACTTTCTAAGTGTCCACTTTGTCCCCTGTGCTGCGATGATGAATGCAGGGGTCATTGAGATGAATTAGCCCACGTTCTTTCTGGGGAGGTGCTAGCAGCTAAAGGTCATGTCAGAGGTTAACCCCAAAGCCACATCTGAAAATCTTAATCCCAAATACCCTTCTCCACACAATAACCCTAGAGTTAAACCTCTCCAGGGCATCTGAGTTAAATTTTTTTTTTTAAAGATCATAAAGCACACGAATAAAAGGCCATCTATAGATCCCTCCTTTTCACACACTACATAAAAAATTGACAGAATACAGATAAACTTCTCCAACCCATGGTGGGGTAAAAAAAAAAAAAAAAAGAAAGAAATGGGTGAATGTACATTTGGATCCACACCCCGTTTCCCCGTTTCCAGGATGACCTGCTTCTAATTAAGTTATTTTTTTTCCCCTTTTCTAACAATCTCCAGTTCCTCCCTCTCCTCCTCCCCCCCCCCTTTCTTTTTTCTTTTTCCATGAGAATGAGCAGAAAAAAACCAAATATGGGGGCAGGGGAAAGAGCCAAAACTTTGTAGAGAAACAGGAAGTTATGTGCAACCTTGTTTGCCCTTTCTGCTGTGAAGAAGTTTGCCGAAGAGCTGCGCGTCTGCACTCTGCTATGTAAACCAGCTCCAGAAATGGCAGAGGTCAGCGTGGGAAAAGAAGAGCCGCCCGGGGGCCCAGGATGATAGCAAACGCCAGTGCTCCTAGGCGTTTCCAGATGAAACGTAAAACTGCAGAAGAGTCATGGCTGCTTTCTATCTTTTTTTTTTTTCTTCTCTACTTTCTTCCATTCTTTGCTCTACTCCGTGCCCCCCCATTTATTTATTTATTTATTTATTTATTTATTTATTTATTTATTTTTTTCTTAAGTGACATTCTGAAACGTTATGGATGTCCTCAGTTATCTGAGCTTTTCAAACGCAGGCAAGTCAGTGGCCTCCGTGAGGGCCAGACAAAAGTCTCCTGTTCTACAGTGATGGGAGCTTCTGCGGCCTGTTTGATCTCTTCAGTGGTTGCTGAGGAATGAGAACCAAGAAGGAAATGTGTCTGAGAACAAGAGGGTCCAGAGACCTTTTCCTAATTGGAGAGTTTCTTAGTGTCTTGGGCTGTGGGGGAAAGGGATGGGGGGGGGGTGCCCTGGGAAGCTGAAGGATTTGGGTTTCTGTAAGTGCATCTTTCCTGTAATAGAAATTGGAATTCTGCTCCCATGGTAGGAAGAAACACTCTGGCTCGAAATACAGTTTGAAATGGATTTGCCCATTTCAATCATTTGTGGCAAATGATTAGGTCTCGTGAAAGGAACAAATAGGGTAAGGAGATCAAGAGAGGGTGGGGTGTGTATTGCCACAAATGTTTGACACTTTGCACATAGACCCTGAAATATCCAGATAATTGATGTGTGTACGTGTGTGTATGTGTGTGTGAGTTTGTATGTTTGTATTTCTACCCTGTTTTAGAAATCTTGATTTGTTTTTTTTTTCCCCAGTGCATTGTGCAAATTCAGTCACAGGAGGCAAATGTCTTCATAACGTCAATAGTTCCAGATGTAATGCAGCAGAAAATTCTGATTATAGACCCAAATGACCGTATGGCCTTTCTGAAATATTTGTTTCTATTTGGCCAGTTTAGCATTAGCCACACTATGGAAAGAAAAAAAAACAAACCAAAGTTTTGATGGGGATGCATGATTATTTTTAGGTAACTAAGAGATTTTTTGAATTACATATTTAATTTCAAGCTCACTTTAAATTTGCTGATTCCCAGGACTAACTTGAAATGATGCATCTCCTCCCCTAGAAAATTTTGGAAGCCAACAATGATAATATTTTCTCTAGATAATTTTCCTCTTCCTGCATTTAATCTTAATTTGACTTTTGATTTTTTTTCATTTTTCCATCTATTCTATAGAGATGGAGGTTGTCTTAATTGTACTGACATAAACAGAAAACTCCAAAAAAAATTCACTAAGTGGCCCCAATTCTCTGGACGCATGGAACAATTTCTTCTTTTCACAATATCCAGTAGACACTAGATCATCCATGCCAGAATATGTTCTTAACAGAGACTAGATTCTGCAATTTAGGCAATTCTACAAATAGACAATTCTCTGCTCTTGGGGGAGCGGTTATTTCCTTAAAGGAGACGTTGTGAACATTCAAAAATGAGAAATTTAGGTTTCATGAAAGGAACAAATAGGGTAAGGAGATCAAGAGGATGGGGTGTGTGTTGCCACAAATGTTTGACAATTAACAAAGTGAAGGCCAAACATGTGTGGTCTGTCTTAAATTTAAACAGCAGTCTCAGTGATATAAATCTTACCTATTCAACAGACCTTCTCTCTTTTGTTGTGAACGGGGGGGGGGGGGGGAGGGGAAGATACACCTGGTGGTACTCAGAGCACCCTCTTGGCTCTACTATCAGGGATATCTCCAGGTGGTGTTTAGGGGACCAAAAGGGGTGCTGGGGATAGAACCTGGGTTGGCTACTTGCAAGGAAAATGCCCCTACGTGTTGCTCCAGACCCTTTCTGATTCACACTAAAACTATAGTCAACAAACAACATGTGTCTAGGAGTTATGGAAGATATGTTATGCTATGTAACCACTCTTTCCCAAAGGCTAGTGAGGAATATATTTCCCTTCTTCCTATTTAAGTCCATGTGAATCTCATTTATCACAGAACTCTAATAAAGACCTGTGAGAGAGATATTAGTGTGCCAGCTTTGGAAGCAGGCATTCTTTTTTTTATTATTTCCTAAATTAACAGTATGAATATTTGTTGGTCCACACTTAGAAATAAAAGGAATAATGCTTTTTAAACCAGAAATCAAGCTGTTTAACTCTGGTCACTTCTATCCTTCTAATCATCATATTAGCCATCTGGGGAAAGGCATCCTTTTCGGATTCCAGAAGACTGATGTATCAACTAGAGTATAATAAAGCTAAATCAAATCTCTCTCTCTCTCTCTCTCTCTCTCTCTCTCATATCTGGGCTATTCAGCTGTCAGCATCATAAGGCTATGGCCAAGAGGCCAAGAAAGTGAAATGTAAGTAATTCAAAGCCTGTTGGACTTGAAAGGTATTGTATTGTAGATATGTGTGGGTTTAACTAATGCTCTACCACCTAAGTAACACATTGTACAAGTGTGACGTGAACTGAACTTCTTTGGATTTTATGTAACTTCTTCACACCATTGTTGCTCCAGGATTATCTCAAAGGCTCAATGATATGGTACATGTTGGAATGTCTTCCCATTTTACAATCACCATCTTCTCTGAGAAGAATCTTCTAGAGATGAGGTTTGATAGCTAGATGACTTCATCTAGATAACATTGAGATAACTTCACAGATGAGATTGAAATGACCATACTTGTGGAAAGAGGTGCTGCCTGCTTGTGGGTGGAAAGAAAGGGGGTCCTCTGCCTTCACCTAAACCAATGGGACTTCTCCAGCGGTTGGCAATTACAATTGAGAGACACAGAGATTTGGCTTTGCTGAAATGGTTCTGATAACATCGGAGCACAGAAGCCAGCAAAATCCACTGCATTCAGGGGTTCCCTCACTCTTTTCTTCTGAACATCTGACTCCCTTGAATGTCGTGACCCCCCGCCCCCTCACATTCTTCCTCTAGGTCTTCTGCTGGATTTTGAGGTCTCACTTTCAAGATAAACCAGACAATTGAATACTGGATATTCTTTCAAATCTGCCCCTCCTGTTATTTCCTGCT
Source organism: Sorex araneus (assembly GCF_027595985.1). Taxonomy (NCBI): domain Eukaryota; kingdom Metazoa; phylum Chordata; class Mammalia; order Eulipotyphla; family Soricidae; genus Sorex; species Sorex araneus. Next base: position 50,941,338 of record NC_073307.1, on the reverse strand, counting down.
CAAAAAGTGGTTATCTCCATCCAGAAGTGATTCTCCTGGCTATCTCATCTTTTTCTAGAAAGCATATCTCTGTAACACTAGTTCAAGTATATCTTGAAGTCATCCTTGAAATAATAACTCATATGTATTTTTTCTTAACATCATCAACATCATCATCATCATCATCATCATCATCATCATCTTGTTGATCATTGAATTTCTCGAGCGGTCTCAGTAACGTCTCCATTCATCCTAGCCCTGAGATTTTAGAAGCCTCTTTTTACTCGTCCTTCCCAATGATGCCGCATATCAAAGCTCTTTCAGGGTCAGTGTAATGAGACCCAGCATTGTTACTGATTTTGGCATATGAATACACCATGGGGAGTTTGTGAGGCTCTCCCATGTGGGCAGGAAACTCTTGGTAGCTTGCCAGGTTCTCCCAGAGGGAGAAGTAGACTATAAGATGTCTTCCATGAGTTTGGTTTTAAGTCTCTGGGTGTTGGCCATTGGTGGGATTACACGGCGCCGGGGGCAGTGTATTTTTTTCTTAAAGTTCTCAACTTAATGATTTGTTCTCTCATTTGGTTCTCTTTTTCTCAAATCCACAGGCCCAATTTTATCCCAACTGTCTTTCAATTATGGGTGGGGGTTCAGTTCAAGAGCAGAACATAGTATACTAGACCATGACTTAGAATCTCCTGCTGAAATTATGTGAATTGATTCCTTGGGGGCTTATAATGCAAATCCATTGTCATTGAACATCTCTCTTTGGTCCTACTGCTGTCGCTCTTTCTACAGTCCCACTTCTGTCTCCCACTGTACCATGCTTTCTACTCCACATTCCTTGCCCTGGTTCTCAAAGATTCTAGATCCTTCCTGTCTGGGAAATTTCCATGTATGGCTTCCTCTATTTGTTGTTGTTGTTCTTGGTCCTTCAGATGACTCTTAAAATCAACACCCTCATTTCTGTAATATTTTCTCTCACCCTGACATCTAAAATTTCTCATTTTTCATGACTTTGATGATAAATGAGCTCCAGGTATTCAGAGTCCTATATGTGATTACCCAACTATTTGTATAAGCCCGTGTGGCTTATGAGACCACATGTAACTTGAATAAGAGACCAGAAGGTACCAGAGGACACAAAACAGGTAGGCTTAACTCTCCCTTGTACCCTGTGCTCTAGAATGATAAATGCAGGTTACTCAGATTGATTCCAAAGAATCATAAGGTGAATTAAGGAATTACAGAATTCTCATTCCAAGGTGAGTCAAGGTGTGCTGGCATCACTCAGCTGGACAATTGACCTAGAATAAAAGATGCAAGACCATAAAGCAGTTTGGCCCTGTTGGATGAAAAATGTTCGGTGCATACTTCCTTTCATTTTTGCCTTTTACTGCAGAGTTGTCCTAGGCAGGCAGTGCAGGATAGACACAAACCAAGGTCGATGAAAGCACTATTACATTCAGGGGGGAGAGTTTCCATTTGTTTTAAAATTAAGGTCTCATGCAAGTAGCGGAAAAATACACCATGGATTTTTTAAGCTGGATTGTTTCAACTTTTAATAGTAAAGTCAATATGTGCCTTTTACTAACTGCTGGAGATTGTTCTGTGATTGCCAGGTTGTTTTATGTATGTGAAGCAAGAAAACAATATAAGGTGACAAACAAAAGATGGAAAATATATAAAAGCGGGGTGGGGGGGGAAGTTGGCTGTATGCTACCTCGGGCTTTAAAACTCTTCTTATACACTTCACCACGAAGTCTATTAAAGCAAAATATAGTGGAAATACGATATACCGCAATGAATGTCTTCAAACTAGCAATTTAACGCAAAAGCTAAGGGCAGTTCTTATGCACTGACTTTTAATACCAAGACGATTTGTGGTCTCACAAAGTTCCTGCCTAAGGCAAAAGTTGTACTCCGTCCTAATAGGTCTAGTTTGTTGGCTGTCAGAATAATGGAGAATTTGGTAGTTGGAGGGGCTGGATGCTGTAAACAGTGCAGATAATTAGAAGGTCTCTGGAAGGAGAGTGGAGCTGGTTCATATTCAGTCTCAGGGGAACTTTTTCTCCCTCCCACCCCCCAGGAAACTCCTGGTTGACACGGTCTCCTCTGAATCCCAGAGTGTTTATTTAGGGAAATAGTCTGATAGGCTAGTTTTTTTAAATTATTATTATAATGCTATTGCTTTCATGAATAATGCAAAGATGTCATGATGGAATACTAACCATGTGCTTGGCCCTGCTTAACCAAGGTCTCTGTTCCCATTCTACAGAGGAGAAAACTAGGGCTTATAAAAGTAAGCTCTTTACTCAGGGCTGAGCCACAGCAAGCAGTAGAGATAACAGTCCAGTTCTTGGCACCATATATCGTTGCCTTCCAGTGTGAAAGTTTTGTTCTTTTTTTTTTTTTTTTTTTTTTGCTTGTTGAGGTAGGGGCGGGGCGGGGGGGGCACATATGGTAATGCTTAGGAGTTACTTCTCGCTTGACAGGCAGGAATTATTCCTGGAAATGCTTGAGACCATATGGAATGCTGGAGATCAAACCTGGGTAGGCCACATGCAAGGCAAACAACTTTTGCTTTGGCTCCCGTGGAGCACGTTTAAGATTACTTACCAGGGCTCTAAATTTGGATCCTATGCATTTACATCACATTGGCATTTGCCATTATTATAGGAGCCCTTGACCTAACAGAGAGGGATTGGGTAGGTGTGGGGGCCTGTGTCCCAGAGAAGGTCTTTCATGATTACTTATCTACCACAGCTTAAGAGATGACATTTTCTAATGATTTACTTTGTTTATATAAACAGCTCTGGAATCCAGTCCACCCTTTCTCATTAAGATCTTTTTACATCTCAGCACAAAGTTTGTTTCTTTGACTAGGAGGAGGGAGAGGGTCTTTGAATGCAGTTCCCCTCCCCTTTTCTGCTTCCATGAAGAACCTGATAGGGGAGTTGTGACCAAAATAGGTAAGAGAACCAAAAAATGGATGCCTCTGCCATGTTGACTCACCCACTATTCTGCTCCACCAATTTCTGACTAAATCTTTCAAGAGATGCACACCAAGCAGCTAGAAAGTATGGAATCACTGGTCCCTGCAGCTGAAAACTCCAGGGAACTCTCAGTAGGCAGGTGGGTCAAATACTTGCTCAGTCAAAGCTTCTGTAGCCACGGTTACACCCCACCACTACAGCCACACCAAGGACTCAACTCCAACACTTCACAGATATTCTCTGCAAACCCTAAACTGCGAATAATTGCAGGAGCTTGGTGCCCAGGGTTAGAACTCTGGTACTTTATTGATCCGGGGTGGACAACCTCCTCCCCAACATCTCCCCCCCCCCCCCCCCCCCCGCCGACACACTTCCTGAAGCCTCCAGAAGCCGCACCCACTTCCCACAACCACCACCTTGTCAACTCATTAGCCCAAACCACAGATCCTGAACTCTGGATTGTATGATACCTCCTGGAGCACACAAAATTAGATGGGAAAGTAACATAGAAGATAACTAAACTAAGCAAACAAAACCAATAAAACATTGCAGTGCTAGTACAGAGCATTTGCCTTGCACACAGCCAACCTGGGTTCATTCTTGGCATCCCATTAGGGTCCCCTAAGTATCACCAAGAGTAATTCCTGAGTACAGAGCCAGGAGTAACTGCTGAACGTTGCTGGATGTGACCCAAAAAGCCAACAAAACAAAACAATAACACAGATGGCTCAACTACCAACAAACAGCTTAGTAAATTCTTAGACAAGGACTTAATAACCCCATGATAAGGTATAACAATTTTCACATAACTTGATGTTTTTACTTATTCCAATATTGGAGCTTTGTTATCTAATTAGTTTTAATTCTAGAATTATATAATTTGTCATGAGTTTTCTCAACATTAAAAGAAAGAAAATAATTTTTGAAAAGAAAGGAATACTAAAAATAAGGTGATTAACCCATGTTAAAAGAGTAATAAAAGCTGATGTTTTTGATGGAAATAGCCCCTAAAAATCCAAAAGTGATCTGTTGTGAGATATGGTACATTGGTAACAGTTCCAAGCTCATGGGCATGTTCATCTTAGCATGAGAGGCCAAGCCACAGCAAGTGGTACCCTATTGTTCTTGTAGCGTTCAATACCCGGGGTCAGTTTGTCCTGAGACCTGAGAAGAAACGAAGGTCAGATCAAAGAAGGAGGGAGGGGAAGCCTGTACCTGTGGTACAGAGTGAGCCATGTGGCTCAGCCCATTTGTCTTCAATAATAAATAATCATTAGTGTTTCTCAGCCCGTTGTGGGATGTCTGCACTCTCTTTCTCATGAAAGCCTGGGGGAATTGACACTCAAATCTTGGGGATTGACCAGGGATGAGAAACCTGATGCTGTCATATCCCAAAGAGCCTGGGATTACTCTGGTTGGAAAGGGGGAAGCTGAGAGATGGCATTAGAATAAGTGTATGAAATACTGAAGGGTGTGATTAAGGACTTGTTTATCAAACACTGGATCATTCCAAGGAGAAGGCTTCATCAGGATACCTTCCCACACTCTTCCATTTCTGGAACAATCAGCCTCCTTTCTCCATAGCGTTTGATCTCCCAAGGATGCATTTCTCAATTATTTTGTTCATTGATTTATGATTTGGGGGAGTAGCAGGTCCGCTTGAATCCTGGCTTAACTATGGTTTCCATTTCTTCTTGGATGTTTTCTTTGCTCATCTACAAAATGAAAATGTTTAACTCTTCCCAAAGACTTGAATAAAGACCTTACACATCTGGAGAAAGGTCATCTTGGAGAGGGAATGGAGAAGGACAAATTCAAACAGGATTGGGGGCAGGTGTCGGGCTACTATACCCAGTGGTACCCAAGGCATACCTTTAGCTTTTTGCTCATGAATAATCACTCTTGGGCTGTTTAGGGGACCATTGTGGTGCTGGGATTGAACCTGTATTGGTTCAATTACTTGCAAGGCAAGCAACCATCCTGAAAAAATTAGACCTGAAAGAATTTTTTTTGGACACCTTCCAATAAAGGTGAGAGAGCAAAATAGAAAGAGAGAGAGGGAGAGGGAGAGAGAGGGGGGAGGGAGAAGGAAAGGGCCTACCATAGAGATACGCTGGGGGGAGAGGGTCGGGTGGGAAACTGGGATATTGGTGGTGGGAAATGTACACTGGTGAAGGGAGAGATGATGGAACATTATATGACTGAAATCCAATCATGGATAACTTTGTAACTGTGTATCTCACAGTAATTTAATTATATACACATACATATATACTCATATATTATTATATATATGCATTTGTATATGCATAAATTTTTTTATTATTATTTGTGCTGTTGTTTGGCAACCTTCCTCTAACCTCTTTCAGGATCCATCACTTTTGGTACAAAGTGCCCGTGATGCTGTGTCAAGTGAAGCACATGAGACCATAATACCCTATAAACAGGGGCTTATACCCTATAAACAGAGCTAGAAAAAAAATGGCACTCTTTTCTGCAGTAAGGGTAACAATTCTATGGCCCATCTAAATGCTCATCAAAGAACTCCAGACAGATTGAGCCCCAGTCCCAGTGCTCATGGTCATGAGAAGCCCAAGTCTATTCCATTCTATGCTCTCCTTACTAAGCTGCTCTTTATGGGTCCTAGATGTTTTTGTTTGAGACTACCTGGGAATCCACATTATTACAGAACTGTGCAGTAAGGTATATCTACTCTTCTCTGGCCCTCTATATATTAGGCTCTGAGACCATCATCTTAATTTAATTCAGTTTGTTGCTAGTCATCAAACATGAAGCTTATGTATGAACAAGGACCATTGGCTGGGGACAGAATCCACCTGACTCTATAGCTCTGATGCTCAAAAGGTTTCTCTCAAGCAATCAAAGGAAGACCTTACTGGACAGTCTTACCAGCCTTAGACTCGCAATTCTCTTGATAGAGATCATTAGTTCCAACATAATTTCATGTCACCTCAATTCTCTACCCATTCTCATTTTATTGGCCAAACTGCCATCAGCTTTACTTTGCATAATAGTCATAGTTATTGATGTGTTCACATCAAAAAGCATTTGGTTTTTATATTTCCAGGACAGTTGTCATAAGAGTTAGCTTAGAAAATTCCAAACAATAAGAGAACTCTCTTATATGCTACCCTCCTTATTTCTCTATAGCTTTTGGACTTCAATCTTATCACAAACCCCAGTGCATCCCTAATAGAACAACTATGACCCTATGAAGTCTGGCATCTCCTACTACTGTTCCTTCCATCCTGTACCCAACCATAAGCTACCCAAGTTTCTTTCTGGCCCTGGATATTTTTGTTCCTAGAAACCTTTTCTCCTGTAATTTCCTTGGAGAGCAAAAGTCTATCAGCTGATTGCCTTGACTAGTTTCTTCTCTTCCAGGCCTCTGGTCAGATGCTATATTCTCTCACTATTTATGCGGGATCAACATAAATTCCCATCTTGTTATGAGCTATTATTTCTTGTTGTCAAGGTCAGCAACTTTTTTTAAACTTATGAATCAGAGTAACCATTGTGAGTTTTTTTGTGTGTTGTGCATTTGAAGAAGCAGTGGGTGTGTAGCTAGGTTCTCCTAAAAGTTTATTAATACAAATGGGTAGGGAAGAGTAAGCATTAGGCTTGGGGACCATATCTTGCTGATCTTGCATATTGTTTACTTGCTTAAGTCTTTAGAGTCCTTGCTAGTATTTATTGAAATTTGAATATATTCCTGAGTTCAATGATCTGCTTTTCAAGCTTCCTTTGTTTACCATTGTGAATCCAGTGCCTATAAGGATAGATGTTCAGATCATATTTGTACAGTAAGCAAACAATAAAATATAGTTTTCCCCACTATTTCTTAATTTAGGATCTTATATATTTATAATTTGCTTCTCAGTCCTCCTGTTAAATTTTGATTGCTGGATTGATTCATTTTTGCCAACACCAGACTTAGAGAAATGATGTCTTATTTAATTAATTTACCCCTTTAGAATCTAGCAGTGCTTATCATGAGAATGTCCAAACAATTTGAATGAATGAATGAACTAATTTAGAGTTTTGTCTTGGGTAGAAAGGAGCCCTTCTAGTTTTGATAAATATATATTTTTAAAATGCATGGAGCAATAGAACAGCAGGTAGAGCATTTGCCTTGCACATGGTCAACCCGGGTTCTATTACTCCATCCCTCACAGAGAGCCTGGCAAGCTACTGAGAGTATGCCACCCATATGGCAGAGCCTGGCAAGATACCTGTGGCATATTCATATGACTAAAACAGTAACAACAAGTCTCACAATGGAGACGTTACTGGTGCCCGCCTGAGCAAATCAATGAACAACAGGATGACAGTGCTACAGTGTTACAAATGCTGAGAGAGTGAATGAATGAATGAAGGAAGGAATCTACTGGTTTTGTAGCACTTTGATGTTCTCAAACATTCTCTGAATTAATAAATACAGAAAATGGTTTAGAAAAATGAGGAAACTAGCTATTTAGCATTGTCTAGGTAAATTTTTTCAACTGCTTACAGATTTACTAGGCAGACACTTTCTCAGACTTTTATTTTCCAGGTAGCCTCTAAAGAATGCAAATTTTCCAGAGAGTTTGACCCTGAGGTCACAGGAGGACAGACCCACTTGCAGGCTCAGAGTGACCTGTCAGGTCATTTTCTTTTTGCCTCGTGCTCCTATTGTTATCTACCACTGAGAAATTATTTTGTTGACTTGTGGCCATACCCATGTCTCTGTCTCCATGGAAAAAGCTTCACCCTGAATTTAAGGAATGCAAAACCAGAAAAAAGACATAATGCATCATTATGCAGCTGTAAAAAAGTAAGCTGTGAGTGGTGTGACAAAGATATGTCCCCGTGTGCATGGGGACAAATCTTGTTTTCATCATCGTCATCATCTTCTTTTTTCCTGAAGTCGTTATTAATAGTGTCCCTTTTCCTGCTCAAAGTGTCTGATTTGAACAATATATTACCTTGTCACATAAGGAATAAGCTACATTTCTTTCCTAAGGACACAATGAACAAACTCTGCTTCCCGGTGAGTCACCAGAGCTGAGCCTGGGAGTGTCAGACCATTGTTTCTGACCTGTTTCAGATGAGATTCCAATACCTTAGCTTCTGTGATGGCCCAGGAGGAATTACAAAGTCAGTTCCAGCAAAGCGAACTTGATTATTGGATTTCTCCCAGTAGAATCTGTGCCTTCTCTGACTAGTGGCAGCCTGGTTAGTGCAGGCCTGAAATTCCTGACTCTAATTTTTGGAATTTGTCATCACCAGGAACTGATCTATGTCTTCTCAGGAGTTCGAATGTTTCAAGTGAAAGTGTCATATGGAGAAAGCCTCTCTCATCATTCCCCTCCATCCCTTAGTTTGTAGTAACCAACAGAAAACTCCAGTGTGGCTCCCCAGTGCGGACCAGTGATTAAGAATGATCCATATGTATGCCAAGGACTGTAGGTAGATGGTTGTCTCTGGAAATAGTGTGAGGTTCAAAGCTGTTCTCAGACATCCTTAGCCTCCCAATGCCTCAGTCTCCTGCAGATGGGGTAGTTTTAGTTCTCGTTTCTTTTTTTTTTTTTCTTTTTGGGTCACATGGCGATGCACAGGGGTCACTCCTTGCTCTGCATTCAGGAATTACCCCTGGCGGTGCTCAGGGGACCATATGGGATGCTGGGAATTGAACCTGGGTTGGCCGTGTGCAAGGCAAACGCCCTACCCGCTGTGCTATCGCTCCAGCCCCCTAGTTCTCGTTTCTTATTGGTGGTGACCAAGTTTCACTTTATCCCTTTAAACATTTGAAGGTGATTTTAGACTCAGAGTTCTCTAGTGATCGTAAGTTATTTTACCATTGATAGTGCTCTTCAGAAAGGATTTACACCTCCCCACCCCCATCTTTTAGGCAAAAAACTGCCTTCGAAAGATTTTAGAGGCACCCATAATCAGGTGGCATTTTTCATAACAGATGCATCATAAATCTTACTGACATGTTTGCTTCAAAGTTCATGAAAGGGTCTCAATTTTCTTAACATTTTTTTTCATGGTATAATGTCCCCAAATAGTTTACTACTTATATCCCTCTTTGAACTCAGGCCACAATAAAATAAATTAAATCAATTAGAGCAGATAATCATTCTAGCTAACCATCATCTTACATAATGCACCAATCTAACACTACTTCTTTGTTCCCTAAAATCCAGTTTGACTGACATATAAGAGTAAAGCAATATAAGGTTCAATTCTATTTGATAGCATCTGATTATATTTCTTGATAAGTCAGATAATTAAGCAATTCCTCTGTAATTATTGGTATTAATTTTATATATCTTTTTTGGTAACCAGAATTATTATTCTTTCTTTTAGAAGGGCAATTATTGTTAATGTAATTCCATATTCTATGTTGGCTTCTGGTAAATGAGTCCAAATCTTAAAACTATTGTGTTTTGTTTAGGTCCTAAAAACATAACTTTTCCATTTCTTAGCTCATTTAATTTGTGATTTAGTTAGGTAGTTGTGTGAAGTTAATTTGGTCATATCTGAAATCTAGACATTGTTGTTATTTGCTCTGTAATGCACAATTCATGAATAAAATGTTCCCCCCCACCCCATGTTCTAGGATAGTTTGTTCCTTTTTAAGGGCTTTCCCAATTCTGAGAAAATGTCTGCTGAAATTCTGGCATTTGACAAACAAAGAGTCTGTGATTAGCTCAATCTCTAGGGTAATTCCCTGCTCCTACCTTTTCCCTCTTTCATCCCTTCACTTCAAAGTGCATCTTTGTTTCAGCAGTGCTCTTTGTCTCAATCTTACTGCTCTTCATCCCTCAAGCCCAGTGGATTTGGTTCTCTGCAGAGGAATCCAGGAACATTCCTAGAAGGTAGAGTTTGATATTTCTATCATAGTAAGGGAGGAAGGGGTTTGAACATGATACTTCCCAGGATTCTTGGGAAGGAGAATGGTGGCAGTGAGTCAAAGGAAAGATCATGCATGTGTCTTGATCACCTGCTTATGAGAGAGAGATAGAAAGACAGAGATAGAGACAGAGACAGACAGAGAGAGAGGGAGAGAGGGGGAGAGAGAGAGGTTATTTTTTCAGATCTGAGCAGAGTGAGAGCCATGCATGGATGGGCAGGTAACTTAGCTGTCTCCTAATGCTGACCACTTTGACACTGCCCTATTCTATCTCTCCGTTTGAAGATCTCTCAGGGATGTCCTTGCCTCTTGGGTCTTGCTATTCTTTACATACACAGGCCCTACTGTTATTTTCCCAAATTTACTGGACACTCTCTCATTTGGGTTTCATTTGGCCCTTTGCTCCTCTGGCCCCTCTTGCACATCCTAGTTTGTAGATCTGTTAGAATTCATGGGTCTGGCCTTTTCCGGAGCTTGCCTCAAACCTCAGCAGCCTTCTTGGTGTTTTGCAGGGTAAAATTCAGGCAAGTGCTGTCATCGTCATCTGGTTTTCTTCAATCTTCCTGCCAACTGCTGACTTGCTCTTGTCATGCTCTCTCACGGCATGAAATCTCCCTTTTTCACCCAGAAGATACCTTTCCCACTCATAGTCTTATTCCAACCACCATGGCATCATAATCCCTCCTTCATCTTTTCCAAGCAGGCTGAGATGCCCCTGCTCTGAACCACCCATTCCACCATATATAGCTCCAGAAAAGCATGATGGTCAGACTGAAGAGAGCATCAAGCATTCACACAAACAAGACAGGTGGACCAACTCCTCCAGCAGTATTTTAGCCAGAGCAACAGTACAGCAGGTTCAATCTCTGAAATCCCATGTGGTTCCCCGTGCCCAGCTAGGAGTGATCCCTATTCACAAAGCCAGGAATAATCTCCAAACACTGTCATGTGTGACCCTCGCCCTCCACCAAAAAATATTTTGGTAATGAAGTGTTGGTTTAGGATACAGTTCAGAGGAAGACAAAGAAGTAGACAGTGGCTTAGAAACTAGCGGTGCTAATCAACTTGAAGATGGGTGCCCTTGGGTGGATGGTCATGCTTTCATGGTTATTGCAGGATTTAAGCTCTTCCCAGAAACATTGTCTGGGTTAGAAACCTCTTCTGGGCTCAACTTTCAGGAAGGGAATGGGGCAAAAGGCAAAGGCAAGGACTCAAAGTTGAGGTTAGAAGTGGACATTAGGGCTGTGAACATAGTATAGTAGGTAGGGTGTTTACCTTGGATCCCAGGAGCTCTCTGGGTACCACTAGGAGTGATCCCTGAATGCAGAGCCAGGAGTAACCCCTGAGCATCCTCTGGTGTGGAATAAAAACAAACAAACAACCAAACAAGTGGACATCATTTTTACATTCCTCTGACCATAATGTTATCTTTCTAATGGCAAAGGAGAGCAAAGAAAAGTTTTTACACATGTGCAGAAAGTAGAAGAAGGTAGATTAGGGCGGGCGATTAGAAATCTCTGTCCTTGAGGACTCCTTGAGGCCCACCATTGACCTCTCTCTTCTGCCCATTTGTCCATCATTCCAGGAAGACTTTTTGCTTTGCCTTGATTGAGACATGAGTCCAGATACAAGTGTAGGAGCTGTCTGATAGCAAACAATTTCTGTTTCCATGTGTTAGTTTTTTTTTTCACTTTCAAAATGATCATAAACTTTCCTACTTAAACTGTCAGACTTTATTTTTCTTCTGTATGAAGAAAAGTTCCTGGACGTTAATTTCATCTTATTTCTTTGTTTAATTAGACAATCTCTATTTGGCATCACCCAGGCCTGATTTAAATTTCTGTTTCTCCTCCTCTATTGCATCTCTGATGGCATTTTCCAGGAACTGTACTAATTTTGTGGATCTTTCATCTCGATCAGCCTCATCAAGCAAAGAAGGTAATTTTTTTTCTGGAAGTGTTTGTGGAAATTCTTTGAATAGCAACTTCCTCTTAGGGGTCGTTCTTTGTTATTTTTTGCTTTATGCCTTTGCTCTTCATTCTAATAAAGATGCACTTATCGGTCAAGCTGGTTTAAGAATCATGGTGTTGGCTCCTTTGGAACAGCTGAATTTTAAAGGTTCTCTCAGGCAGGTCCTGAAAAGTCCCAGTCTCCCTCCCCCTCTCCCACAATGAATTTATTTATTTATTTATTTAATTAAACCACAGTGAAATATACAGTTATATACAGTTATAAATATGTTCAGGATTGAGCTTCAGTCATACGATGTTCCAGTACCCGTCCTTTTGCCAGTGAGCATTTCCCACCACCTATGCAGTTCCCCTTTTACTGCTCCCAGGTAAGAATGCACTTTCTTTTTGTGGGGTCTCTTAATAGCCTCGAAGTTTGAGGAAGATAGGGGCTGGAGCAATAGCACAGCAGGTAGGGCAGTTGCCTTCATGCGGCTGACCCAGGTTCGATTCCCAGCATCCCATGTGGTCCCTTGAGCATCGCCGGGTGTAATTCCTGAGTGCATGAGCCAGGAGTAATCACTTTGATGATCCAAAAGCAAAAAAAAAAAAAGTTTGAGGAGGACAGGTTCTCTTTTGTTTGTAAATCCATGATTCTCATTTTAATTATTATTATTTTATTTTCCTTTTCCTTAATCGTGGTACCTAACTGTCTTCAAATTCAGAGACAAAATGTACCGAGAGTTCATTTTTCACTATGTTACAGGTTTGGTGTATTCGAAGCTTAGATTCCAGATACACACACACACACACACACACACACACACACACACACACACACACTCACTCACTCTTCTCCCTTCCCTGCCCCACGAGGAATAAGCTAAGAACCCAAGTGATCTGCACAGAACTCTGGCACCTACTGCTGTCTTTTCCGGCTACTCTGTGCAGAAGGTGGAAGACAGCCTTGTCCTCCCTGCACCCAGAAATGCAAAGATGGGGCCAGGGAGCCAAATATGAGTACACAGTGCTCCTGAACCTCCCTATGGGGAGAGCTCTGTCTTCTGCTTGGCGAGTATGATAATTTCTTTGCCTCTCTGTCCTGAGGAGAAAACAAATGCTACTGCTCTTTTCCAGCATGGCATCATTTTTGGTTTGGTGGTTGCATTGCAAAAGCTCAGGAGTGGGCCAGCTTTCCTGTTTCTTGATGGGATCTGTCCCAAGTCACAGCCTGTCCTGTCGAGAAATGTGGAAGAGGGAAGACCTCCACCCACTCAGACTTCTCCCCCTTCCAAAAAACACTTTGCTAGCTCTCCAAAAGCCCTCTTCACTTGGCTAAAATCCTTGGCCAGGCATTTCTTAGTACCTGAACGAGCTCAGACTATCACGAGTCGATTGTCATTCAGGCCACACTGGAGGATGTTTGAAAACACTTGCAGAACTTGGAAGCAGCAAGACTCAGCCTGCGCCTGATTGCATTGGGAATCAAGTGGAATCCTGCGTTCCCTGGCCGTGGCCGCACGCCAGGCCTTGCTTGCAGACAGAATAGCCCTTTGAAGTGCTGCAGATTGAAAACAGGGAATCAGTTAACATGTCCCTAAGCAGCCAGGAGTGGGAACAAGGAGTGTGTTTGATAATGGAGAGATGCTGAGAGGGTGGCCGAGCCGTGCCTCCTTTGTGATAAAGCGCTGTTGCTGAGCGGGAATTAACAGACGTGGAGTGGGCAGGACCAAGGCTGCTGTCTTTAGTGGAGAGGCAGGCCAGGGAATGCTTTGTATCAGGAAATCAGGAAGAGGGTGGAAGGGCATGGTCAATGCTTGCTTTGGCCTTTGCTGGCAACGGGACAGTTCAGGGTCCTAAAACCAAGTACCTCTCTCTGATGCCTGTAATGTTTGCTCTGAGCAGCTTTGGTCCTGATAGATGAGAATCTCCTTGTGTATTTGCCTCGCTACCTGCTTCCCATTCATAGGCATCAGTGTTTAATTTGCCGGAATCTCCCCCCTGCCCTTCGGCCTGTTACTGTTACTGCTGCCTATGTCAGTTGCTTAAATGAATGCTGAGCTGGGAGGAACCAGTTTTCTGCTGGTTGTGAATGAATCCCCCAACCCCCTCTCCTGAATCTAGGTAGCAATGCCAGGCTGAAAGGAAAAATCAAGGGACAGCTTGCAGCGAGTACTGGTGAGACAGCATCAAAGTCTCAAGGGGTCACTCTGTCCTGATCCCAGACCCTGGAGAAAAAAAATTCCATAGCCATCGACAATAAGCCACAGACTCCTGCTGACTTGTAGAAGTACTATATACTAAACTAATTAATTTCTCATTTTGGCAATACAGTTTTCCTTAGCATACGCGGTATTCTTAGCAATCTCATTTCAGTGAAATTACTTTTTGCACTCTGCACAATATGTGTTTATGACACTCATGATAAGAATCACTTCTTTTTTTATCACACCTTACCCTCTTTTCCTTCCTTCCTTCCTTCCTTCCTTCCTTCCTTCCTTCCTTCCTTCCTTCCTTCCTTCCTTCCTTCCTTCCTTCCTTCCTTCCTTCCTTCCTTCCTTCCTCCTCTGTTTTAAAATGTGTTTCACTCTGTTAAATAGACCAAGTGAATTTAGCAACCTCAAATTTTTTCCTTGGACATCTGCTCATTTCAATTTTTTTTCTTTTCAAGAAAAAATAACTTCTTTTTCTTCAAGAGTTTTTCAAGTAGTTGATATACATGGATATATATACATATACATATACTTATATTCATATATTCATCTATATGTGTGTGTTTGTGTTATGTATTTTTTTCTGGGATCACACACTAGGCATCAGATATACCAAGCTTATCTACATTTCTAGTCTATCTGAGAGATAACCAGGTGAATTTCTTCTTAAATTACCCAGACTACAAGTATTTCCTAAAATTTTTCTAAACTGGACACTTTACTAAGTACCAGGATGAAATGGTTAATCTAGTGAGTGTTTCTCCCTTGGAGAAAATCAAACACATACAGAAAAAAGAAAAAAGGTTCATGTATCAGCACTCATCCATATATTTGACACTTGTTCAACCACTTATTTCATTTTGAATGCCTTTTCAAAAATAGTTAAAATTCCATAGGACATTACAGGCATAGCACATCAAAATCCCCAGTACCAATCTCCCTCATAAAACATCATACATATTCATCATAGGCTTTGAAACCCAGGAGATTGACATGATGTGAGACCACGTACTCAAATATAGGCTCTAGTTGCTTGAATACTTTGAAGTGTCTTGAGCCTTGAAAACAGTGTTTAGAGGATAAAGTCCTCTATGGGGGACTGGGGTGAGGGCACAGTTTTGTTGCCCCAGGGGATATTCAGCAATGTCTAGGGACATTTTCAGCTGTGATCCTGGGGAGTGATGATGCTGGTGAATAGAAGCCAGGAATCCTCCAGAACATGCTAGAATACCCAGGATAGCTCCACAACAAAGAGTATGTAGTCCAAAATGCCAACAGTGCCAAGATTGGGATACCCTTCTTTAGAGGAATGTTAAGTCTCAGAGTCAAACATTTCTCATTTTCTCATTTCTGCATCCTTTAAACCTATTGTAATAACTGGGATTATGTCTGGGAAAACAGAAAACAAGGTGATATTATCGACAACAGGGAAAGTATTGCCCTGCTCCAAAGGAACAGCGCCTGAAAATTTGTCATGGAAGCCTGCAGTAAAGTTTCTGGGTCATCACTTCTCCTTAGTACTCAAATACTGAATGGGGTCCAAGCAATAGTACCTTGCACACAGCCAACCCAGGTTCAATTCCCAACACCCCACATGGTTGTATCAAGCCAGGAGTGATTCCTAAGCACAGAGCAAGGAGGAAGTCTTGAGCACTGCTGAGTGAGGCTTTCAAACAAAAGCAAAAAAAATCATAATTCAAACACTGGATTATGAAATGCTTCTAATCTAGCTAGACGGTGCCATGTTGGACATAAGCCCGTGCCATCTTCAAGACTTATGAGAGTGGAGAATAATGATATACACCTCAGAAGATTCTTTGAAAATTGCATAAAATCAAGTGTGTGCAGAGCTTAATGCACTGCTTTAATAAGAATGCATGCCGTGATAGGAGACGTCAGATCTTTCTCATTCACAATGAGTAGCCAGTGCTTTGCAGCAACCTTGTTGAAGGGGGGGTGTCTGAGAGCTTCTAAATTCAATAGAATCCCAACTCCTGTGGCTGTACCAGGAATAGGTCTCTTGCTTTTAGACCAAATCCCCTGCTTCTCATTTTGACAAATAGCGTCTACTTGTGAAACATCGTCTAAAGGTACGTTTGACTTGGTGCAGGCATCACTAACTTGACCGTTCAGATAGAATTGGATGGAAGTGTGTAAGTGAGCAGACTCTGTCAAAACTCTGCTGAATTCATAGGAGTAATCGCTGAAAAGGGATGTGCAGATCTATTTTACTAGTGGGTCCCTGAGGTCCCTTGTTAGATCTCTAAGTATTACATCTATTCTTGTTTTACTCCAGAGGTGAACTGTCTTGTGCTCCCCTGGGTATTCCAACTTAACTCGATATTCCCTGGGCTTAGATTTTGTTGACTCAAGTGTGGCATAGCTGTTATCATTAGCCACATCCACTCTGCTCTATTTTCCACAAGTAAGACTGAGAAACATGGGATTATTGCCTATTACCCACCCGGAGGGACTCTCTGACCCACATTGCCTTGGACTAATCAGACTCCAGGAGGAAATTTCAGAATCAGAATATAATCTGGGACAAAATCTGAGTTTGGACATTAAACATAGTCCTTATTTTCAACTCTTTTCAAATGCTAAACTGGACTTATATTTTTGGTCAGTAATAGTCACTAAAATAATAAAGTGAGTTGCTTGAAAATGTCTTGAGCAAGGCAAAAGTTGCTGCAACCTCTCTATAAATAGCACCAACTTATCATTTACCATGGGCACACATAAGTAATGGGTACATGAAAACTACCCACTTTGGTTGTATCCACTCTACTTGGTTGTAGAATACAGCTTTGCATTCCTCATTATAATGGGATATTCCCCACTATGGTTGTATTCCTCACGATGTATTCCTCACATGATATCTCCGGCTCACCTCTTGTTGGTCAAAGCAATCCTGTCATGTGTACCTAGAAAAATATGTGAACTGGAACCTTTGGTGAGACCTCAAACTAACTCCTACAAAGTATTCTGAGTATTCCATCAATATGAACTGCCCTATGTCTTTCAGATGAGATAGAAAATATTGTTAAGAAGCCTTTCCAAAGCAATATGCATAATAATATATGAATATTCATAGGCATTATATAAATATTCAGTATACAAATGTAAATAAAATTTGGAAAATACATACTCTACATGTAGTAACATACATTTAGGAAATGGGTCTGCAATCCCTCTAAGAGATTTGTGTACCACAATGCTTGTCTAAAGTAGCAGCCATTCAAATCTCTATAATACTGTTGGCAGTGGCTTCATGGAGGTGTCGGTTTAAAAATTAGCCAATTTTGAGAGGTTCATTTGATGATTTTTAGTGGATTTACAAATTTGTGCAGTGGCTCTCACAACCTAGTTTTCTCCTCTCCTCTTCTTTCCTTTCCCCTCTCCTCTCCACTCCGCCTTCTCCCTTCCTCTGCCCTCCCCTCCCCTCCTCTCCTGTTTTTGTACCACACCCATCTGGTGCTCAAGGATAACTCCTGACTCTCCCTGCTCAGAAATGATCCCTGACAGTGTGTGCAGAACTATATGCAATGCTAGGCATGCCAGGGTTGGCTGCATGCAAGGCAAGCTCCTTAACCTGGTACTTTCCCTCCAATCCTATTAGAACATTTCCTCTTTCCGTCCCTAAACCATTCCTTTTGCCTACTTGCACTTCGCCAGTTCCCACTAAAGCAGGTTTATAAATAATGTGCCTTATGTCCCTATAGATTTGCCTCTCCTAAACCTTGACTATAAATTGAATTATGCAATAAGTGTTCTTTCTTCTGTTTGAATACTTTCACTTAGCATAATGAGGTTTCTTTCTGTTTTTTTCCCCTCAGTGTTTCTTTTGTTGTTCCTTCCTTTAATAAACACTATTGAGCAATAAACATCTATTAATCCATTTATTAATGAATGAGACTTTCAGTTTCTCCACATTCTCTCCAACAATCGTCACTGCCTATAATTATGACCATCCCAGAGAGTGTTAGGTGTCCCATTGTGGGTTTAATTTGCATTTTCCCTCCTAATCACGTTGATCAGTTTTCCATGTGTCTATTAGCAACTTAAATATGACCTTTAGTGAAACATCTGTTTATCAGGACTGGCATTATTTCTTTAAATAGTTGATAGGCATTATTAGCAAAGCCCTCAGCACCTGAGATTTGCTTGTTCGAAAATTTTAATGCCTAATTTAATTCCGTAATAGGTCTATTTAGATTTTCTGTTTCTTCTGTAAAGAGTTTTGGGAATTTGTGCCTTTGTAGAAATTTGTCTGTTTCATTTAAGTGGCCTAATTTGTTAGCATCAACTTGTAGTATTCTCCCTCTCTCTCTCTCTCTCTCTCTCTCTCTCTCTCTCTCTCTCTCTCTCTCTCTCTCTCTCTTTCTCTCTCTCTCTCTCTCTAATCTTTCCTAGTATTGACAGCAATTTTGTCTTTTACTCTCTTTAGTCTGGTGCCATCATTCCTGATTGCTTATGGCTCCTATTTGCATGTTACGTTTTTCCCAACTTTGGCTCCTGACCTTTGTATCTTTGAACCTAAAGTGTGTCTCTATTAGAAGGTATGCCATTTAGGGGCTAGAGAAATAGTATTGTGGATAGGGTGCTTGTCTTGTATGCGGTCAACCCAGGTTTGATTCCCGGAACCACCTATGGCTCCCCGAAGCTCTGCCAGGAGCAATCCCTAAGCACATAGCCAGGAGTAAACCTTGAGTACTGCTAGGTGTGGCCCCCCCTCAAAAAAAAAAAAACAGAAACAAAAGCAAGACATGTCATTTGGTCTTTTTGCTAATCCAGTGTGACACTCTGGCTTTTTAATTTTATTTACCTTTGCAGTGCTGGGCATTGAACTCAGGATCTCCTACCTCTGAGATACATGCCCAAAACCCTCTCACAATTTTGTTATAAATATGTGCATAGATAAAGATTGATATTTATAACGGTGTGTATATATGCATATTCATGTATATTTTATATAAGTTCATAAGCCTCATAAGCTACGTAATATGTATATATCTGAACTAGAAGCATTTTTCTAGAAGCAACTTTTGTGTTTATTGATAGTTTATTTTTGATAAGCCTTCCCTTGAGTCTTTGAATCATGATTTCACTTAGTGTTTTATTGCATATTTTGAAATACAACTATCTCCGAGTCTTTAATGCCTGAGAGTTTTCTGCAATGATATTTTTTCCTGCTTTCCCCACAAATGGGTCACAGGGAAATGTTTCCTTGCTGCATAATTCACTTTTAGCCATTCTGGATTCTGATCCAGCACTGGTCTCCACCCGTCCCCCCTTCATCTCCAACTTTGCTCCCTCGTTGCTATTGCTCTTGGTTTCATTGTTTAGTAACTTGCCAGGAAGGATCCTGTGGAATCAATTTGCCTCATCTTAGTGTATGACTGCCAATAGCTCTACTAAGTATTTTATTTATTCCTCAACCATGTTCTGAATAGTCAATCTCAGTGGTCAGCTCAGCTAGTGGTTGGCTATAAGTCATTCTCAAACACTTCCACTTTTTACCCTCTGATCTGGTTTAAGCAATTTGGTCAAAGTTAAGTTCATTTCAAAGTCTTCTTTGATTTTTTTTTTTTTTTTAGTTAAAGTCTAGGGCTTCTCCATACATTGCACACTTCACATTCACCAAAAAAAAAAAAAAAAAAATACAGTGCTAGAACTCTCAGCTTATTCTTGAAAGTCAGTGAGTCCCCAAGAGATATGAAACCTTTCAGAATTCCGTATTTGTGAGTACTCCCCAAGGCTAACTATGCCTGGTTTTCCCTCTAGATTTGACAAATCAATTTTATTTATTTTTGGTTTGGGAGCCAGTCCCGGCAAGGAGTTACTCCTGGCTGTGCACTCAGGAATTACTTCTGGTGGTGCTTAGAAGCACCATATGGTGCTGATGCGGGGAATTGAACCTGGGTCGGTCATGTGCAAGGCAAGTAAGTGCTTTACCTCTTGTGCTCTCTCTCCAGCCCTCTGTCAAGTGGATTCCTGGTCAACTGCTTGTGACTTGCTTCAACTTGTTGCAATCATCAAACTCTCCCTTTGATTACCAGCTAAAACTCTTCATAGTGTTTCATTCACGAACCACTCCAAGTTTTTTCTCTTTGTCAGTGAAGTTGTTGGGTTCTGTAGCCTGTGCCAGACAGAGAGAACTGTAGAGTCTGCAGAGAGCCAAGATGGAGTGGATCCAGGTACCCTCAGAGGAAGGCACAATTAGGTAAGAGTGATAATACAGTGGGTAGGGTACTTGCTTTGCATGTGATCAACCCAGATTTAATCCCTGGAATCCCATATATGGTCACCCAAGCCCCACCAGCAGTGATTCCTGAGAAGAGAGGCACAAGTGAACCCTCACTGCTAGGTGAGGCCACAAAGCAAACAAACAAACAAATGAAAGAAGAAAGCACAGCTGACCTGAGTTTATTATTTAAATGACTCACTGTTGGATGTGTTTAGTTAATTTCCAGGATGCTGACTTTTGACCAATTTTGATTGCTTTTGATTTATTTTACACAATTTATCATTGTTTCTTAGAAAGAGGATTTGTGGAACATCTCACTTAAATATTCTAAACATCAGTCTTTGTCTAGTGGTTATTCCTTCTTACATCAACATTTACAAAACTTAACTCCTATTTAAATTGAATAATCTTTATTCCTATTTAAATCAACACAAGACTTATTTAACAGTGGAATTTCTTTCCAAGTAATACCTGTTTAGCAGTGCATTTTAAAGCACTTTTGGAAGACACTTTGGGAAACACTGTGTCAGTGCAACTGTCGTCCAGTTGCTCATGGATTTGCTCAAGCGGGCACCAGTAACGTTTCCATTCGTCCCTGTCACGTTCACAGTCAGGAGAATGAGGCCCATTATTGTTACTATTTTTGGCATATCGAATACACCACTGGTAGTTTGCCAGGCTCTGCCCGGGAAACACTAATGTCAATAAAATGCAGAGATCATTTCAGCTTATGTCGATTTACATACAATTCACCTTTCTTTCCTTCCTTCCTTCCTTCTTCCTTCCTTCCTTCCTTCCTTCCTTCCTTCCTTCCTTCCTTCCTTCCTTCCTTCCTTCCTTCCTTCCTTCCTTCCTTCCTTCCTTCCTTCCTTCCTCCCTCCCTCCCTCCCTCCCTCCCTCCCTCCCTCCCTCCCTCCCTCCGTCCCTCCCTTCCTTCCTTCCTCCCTCCCTCCCTCCCTTCCTCCCTCCCTTGCTTCCTTCCTCCCTCCCTTGCTTCCTTTCTTTCTTTGGGGACTCCTGACTTTGCACTCAGTAATAACTCATGGTGGTGCTCAAGGGGACCCTATGGGATGTTGGGGATTGAACCGAGGCTGGCCACGTAAAAGGCAAACACCCTACCCAGGGTACAATTGTTTGGGCCCCCAGTCCACCGTTCTTCCATTCATGCTTGTCAACATTTTGAGTGATAGGTAGAACCAGGAAGTAAAGTACACTGAATCAGATTGCAGATTACAGTCCAGCCTGCAGATTGTTTAAATCTTAACTAAATCTCAAATATTTCATGGCGAGTACAGAGAATATAGTCTTGTATTACATACTTTTTATTTTATCCTTTTACAGAACAATGTGGACTGGAGCCATAGCACAGTGGGTAGGGTGTTTGCCTTGCATGCAGCCGACCTGGATTTAATTCCTCCATCCCTCTCGGAGAGCCCAGGAAGTAAGCTACGGAGAGTATCCCGCCCACACAGCAGAGCCTGGCAAGCTCCCCATTGTGTATTCAATATGCCAAAAACAGTAACAACAAGTCTCACAATGGAGATGTTACTGGTGCCCGTTCAAGCAAATCAATGAACAAGGGGACCAGTGCTACTGTGCTACAGAACAATGCATTTCCTATTTACCCACATCAAGTGACTATTAAACATCGAAAACTCCATAGTCCCTCCTGAGCTCAACCTACAGAGTCTGTTAATTATCCAGACCTGGAAGTCACTTGAAATTTGAGCATCAACTCTTAACAAAGCATTCTGATTCATGATGGCTATTTCCTCTTAGGCAGAGAGCTCTGAATCACCTGTGACAAGGTACCAGTACACAGCTTCTTGTTACAAGCTGAGTCTATGGTTCTGAAGCTTAATTTGGACCCCGATGACATAGGTAGGATACTACTATTTCTGGTATAATCAATCCACTTGTTTGCACTCTGAGCAGCTGACTCAGCCAGTGGCTTCTTTGGGTGAATTTAAATTATAGTCAAGTAGATTTGCAGATGAATGCAAAGAATTTGGACAAGGAATCCTGAATGTGGTGGGGCCTATTACATTCTGTTTCTGGTTTGTTTTTTTCTTTCCTTTTTCTCTTCAGGAGTTCCCAGTTCACTCGCTCTTTAGTTACTATGCAGAAATGAATTCATTGCTTTCCCCAGGTTCATTGCCAAGTTGACTGTGGGGCTCGAGAGCTTTGCAAAGTCACCGTTACCGCGCTGAGATCAATATTAATCATAGACAGCTTGATACAGTAATTGAATAGTTTTTACGCAGATGATATTAACTGATAAAATATGGCATCCCCATGAGAAAACATTACCTTGAAATATTAGTGTTATGATATGTTAATTTCTTTGGAGAATATGACTACAGATATATGAGCAGAGGTAAATTTTCTAGCACTTCGGCTGACAAATTCCGTGTCAACATAACTCTCAAGAATTTGTATTACTACTTGGCAATGACTTATATGATGATGTATAACAACTTAAGGGGTTTTAAAATGCAGTATTTTGACTAATGCGGTGTGGTAAATAGCATCTGTGATTAGTCCCTTTTCTTTTTTCTTCCCCCGTCCCCATTTCTATAATAGTGACAAAAGCCTATAATAATAATCAAAATCACCTTTCCAAGTGGAAAATGCCCCACTCCATCACCAGCAGTTCCTGGGCACATTCCAACACTCTGTGTGCAAAGCAGGGATGGAGGAGCTAGCTTGGTTGGATACATGTTGTACTCATTGCCACATTAACGCCTTCCTTTTCCATCCTGGGGTTTGGCCCTATGTTCTGGTTTCGAAGAACTTTTGCCATGGTGATTCATTCATTCCTCATGAATCATGGCGCTAGACAGGGTGTCACCTTCTGGGGACAGACTAAGGGGTAATGTGTATCAAATTTCCTTCAAGGTGGGAATTGTGCATATGGCCCTAGGAGGCCTTGGCTCAGGGCTGGGCGCTCCCTGTCTTTAGCTTTCGGTACTGTTTTGTAGATGTGTCCATGCTCTGTCACTTAGGGAAGCAGAAATAATGATCCTTGCTAACCATTGCACATGTCTGGTTGGAGAAAGAAAAGTCCCAGACAGCCTTTCTGTTGATCAGTCCTTTTTGGGATTTTTCTGGGCACTCACTCCCTGTTCTCGATTTCGTAACCTTCTGCTGACTCATGTTTCTTGGAATCTGTTAACTCTCTACCTTGAGTGCTTTCTCTTTCCCCTGTCCCTTCCCTATCTCCTTTTCTCTCTCCTCCCTGGTTCCCTGAGCTGCTACTCAGAGAAGTTTCCTATTTTCTTCCTTCCTTCCTTCCTTCCTTCCTTCCTTCCTTCCTTCCTTCCTTCCTTCCTTCCTTCCTTCCTTCCTTCCTTCCTTCCTTCCTTCCTTCCTTCCTTCCTTCCTTCCTTCCTTCCTTCCTCCCTTTCTCCCTTTCTCTCTTTCTTCCTTCCTTTCTCTCTTTCTTCCTTCCTTTCTCTCTTTCTTCCTTCCTTTCTCTCTTTCTTTCTTTCTTTCTTTCTTTCTTTCTTTCTTTCTTTCTTTCTTTCTTTCTTTCTTTCTTTCTTTCTTTCTTTCTTTCTTTCTTTCTTTCTTTCTTTCTTTTCTTTCTTTCTTTCTCTCTCTCTCTCTCTCTCTCTCTCTCTTTCTTTCTTTCTTTCTTTCTTTCTTTCTTTCTTTCTTTCTTTCTTTCTTTCTTTCTTTCTTTCTTTCTTTCTTTCTTTCTTTCTTTCTTTCTTTCTTCAGGAATAGGATGGCTTGAATCACGTGGGCAACATTTGGTTGTCAACGCAAAGGTTTGCTCTGGACAATCCATGTGCATTTTCTCTTTGAGGGAAGCACAATATCCTGACTTCTGTATCCAGTGAACCAGGTTAAAGGGAGCCATACAAAGTCCAGCAGAATTGACTCAGAAATGATTGACTCAGAGCCAGAATGATAGTACAGTGACTAGGGTGCTTGTCTTGTTTCAAGCTGACACAGGTTAAACCCACAATATTGCATACGGTCCCCTGAGCACCACTAGGGGTAATTCCTGAGTGCAGAGCCAGGAGTACCCTCTGAGCACTGCCAGGTGTGACCCCCCAAACCCAAACCAAACAAAAATGTCCACTGAGATTTCTTGCTTTTTTTCCCAGGGCTCTGCGCCATGTCTGGCAGTGCCCTGGCTCTGTTCTGTGTGCAGGTCTGACTCCTGGCAGTGCTTGGAGGACCATAGGTGGTGCTAGGGGTTGAACCAGGGTTGGCTGCATGCAAGGCAAGCACTTTACCTTTTGTACTCTCTCTCTCTCTCTGGGGATCCTGAACACTTGCTCTCTATCGAGCCTTACTTGTATCAGTACTGTATAACTGTTCACGTGGCTGTTTGTCTCTGGTGGTCAAACCATAGAGAGGAGTGATGTGTTGACCATAAAGCATTTTACTTTTTGTTGGTTTATTTTGCAGCCACAGGCATCAGTGGTCAGGAATATTCCTGGCTCTTTGCTCAGAATTCATTCCTAACATTGCTTTTTAGGAAAAGATGAAGTGCGAGGGGTTGAACAGAGCTGGCTGCATACAAGGCACACATATCTTTATCCTTGTACTTTGCCACTCTCTAGCCCCTCAGCTTCCTGTGTCTTCTTTTAGATTGTTACCACTTTGACTTCATATTATATCTTTCAGTCTCACAGAGAGAGTTCATTAAATAGCTCTAACTCTGTGAATATTCATTTCAGTGCATTGGAATACAAGTAATAAAATGAGATCTATGGCTCTACAAATTCTTTGTCTGGGCTGATTGACATCACGATCATCTCCATCCATGAAGAAAATTATCATTTCCAGGCTTTAGTCAAATTAAGTTACACATTTTGGACACAATACTTTTTTCCAAAACCTCTATTTGATGGGAGAAATTTGGCTCATCTTTTACAAGATGATTTTCTTGTTAAAAAAATATCTGAGAAAGCCTATTGCATGTACAAAAGGAATTTGGAGACTAGAGCAAGCCAACAAAGAGGTATGCACAGAATAATTAAGTGAGGACCCAAGAGTATGGGTGTTTTGTATTCAGAAATGGTAGAATTTGTTCTTAAATAATTGTGTGACGTGAACAGTGGGCAGCCAACCCCAGACACAACAGGCCAGGAACAAGGGAAGACTATGCACTCCATCCTTTACATTCTCTAGACAGCTGTGCCCATCCTGAATAGAGTGAGCTGCTGGACTCTGATATATTTCAGACTGAATTAATGTGATGGTCTGGAAGAACAGCACTTAAATATCTTTGTCTCCATGTTCATTAATCCACTGCTGAAAAATTACAACCACACAGTTGAGAAAGATGCTAGGACATTGGAGGATACCGAGGAAGGAACCTGGGTGTCAAGGGATGAGAGTCAAAGAACAGGGGGTGTTACCTTGACAAAATAGCCCAAATAGCCTGTGTAGGTCAATTGTTAGTTGGAAAAGAGCATCATTCCAACGAGAGTAGAACCACACATTAGTATGGTGTGTGTGTGTGTGTGTGTGTGTGTGTGTGTGTGTGTGTGTGTGTAAGTGAGAAAGAGGGAAGGGGGGGTCTTTGCTACTGTACTCCCATTTTGTTTCCCATCTACCCTTTGGAATATTGCAAAGACTGTCTTACAGCCTGCATTTACAGATAAAGAAACAAACATAGGTTAAATCAGTCTTGTTTGGGGTTGCTCAGGTGGGTTTGGACCCAGATTATTTTTTCCCATCAGAACCTTATTTTCTTTCTTGGTCATAACAAAGGCAGTCTTAAAGTCTCTCAAGGAATGCATTTGGGAAATTAAACAGATTTTTTTTTTGGTGGGGGGGTTCAGACTAGCTGTTAAAATTAGGGAAAAATGCTAATTATTTTTGAAAGGAGAAATAAAGAAGCCAAAATGAATCTACTAGTTTCTGAGAAATCAGCTTCCATCACCCTTGTCCATGCAATTGTCAGTGCAGAAGTTGGAGAAGATGATTCAGATAGTAGGTGTGGATGGTATTTCAAGGGACACAGGAGTTTGTACTTTTATTTATTTATTTATTTATTTTTGCTTTTTGGGTCACACCCAGCGATGCTCAGGGGTTACTCCTGGCTTTGCACTCAGGAATTGCTCCTGGCAGTGCTTGGGGGACCATATGGGATGCCCGGGATCGAATCCAGGTCGGCCGCGTGCAAGGCAAACGCCCTACCCGCTGTGCTATTGCTCCGGCCCCTGTACTTTTATTTTTTAATTTTTATTTATTTATTTTGCTTTTTGGGTCACACCTGGCGATGCACAGGGGTTACTCCTGTCTCTGCACTCAGGAATTACTCCTGGCGGTGCTCAGGGGACCATATGGGATGCTGGGAATCGAACCCAGGTCGGCCGCGTGCAAGGCAGACGCCCTATCTGCTGTGCTACTGCTCCAGCCCCGAGTTTGTACTTTTAATTTGCGTGTGTGAGTGAAGTTGAGAAGCAGCAAAACATACAGGATAAATTTCTGCTGTCACTTTACAATTTTGTGTTTATTTCTTTAATTTCAGGGAGACCATTAGTGTTCCTTTAAACTAGGTCCTTATTAAATAATTTCAGGACTGATTTACATGAGGCTAAACCTTTTAATCAATTAAGAAATGTTGAAATCTATTTTCTGACATTCATGCTTTCTCCCTTTCATTCCATGAGTCTGGGTTCTTCTCGAGGTCACACTCAGACTATGTATATGATGTTGGTGTTAGATCAAGGGAGCCAATTTTCCTAGACTCCATTTCAACTGATTTCTTTGACTCTGTTTACTAATTTTGTAACAATGGAGCTATCACTATGCTTTAAGTGTTTTTCCCCACTGTCCAAGTGTTCCCTTCCCTAATTTATCCCTCTTATGCCTGCCTCAGTGTCAAACATCCCACTGAAGACTAGTTCTCCTGCTCTTCATTTCTATGGCCACTGGTCATTTAATACTCCCTTATTAGGCTTTTTTATACCCTACATGAGAGAGAGAGATTAAAAAAAAAGACAGAGGGATCATTCTTCTGAGTCTGTCCTCCCCCGCCTGGCTGATTTCACTCAACATAATACTCTCCAGACAAATCCATGGTTCAGCAGAGTGCATGACTTTATCTTTCTTTAAGGCTGTAGACTTTATCTTTCCTTAAGGCTGTAGAGTATTCCATTGTGTATATGTTCCATTGTTTCTCTCTCTAGTCATCTGTTCATGGGCATTTGTGCTGTTCTCGTATTTTGGCTATGGTATATAGTGCTGCAGTGAGCATAGGAGTACAGAATTGTTTTTTTCTGATTTGTGCTATGGGAGCCCTGGAACTCTCATCTTGAAACATATTCCTTTCGTTTAACCTCTCTCAGATGAGTTCAAGGAGGACTGGCAATTCAACAATGACAGACAATAGTACAATGCACTAACAAAAGAATTATAGGACAGGAAATGGACCGTAAGAAAGAGATCCACTTCTTTATTAATTTATTTGGTGGAGGTGGCACACCTGGTGATGCTCAGTGGCTATTCCTGGCTTTGTGCTTAAGACTGACCCTCTAGTCTTACTCAGGGAACCATATGCAAGACAGCACTGGAGACCTAACTGGGGTCAATGTCAGGCAAGGCAAGTGTCTTACCTCCTAGACTAGTCCAGAGAGCCAGTTAGGAATGATACAATTCAAGGGGAGGACAGGAAATGGCTACAGTGCGGTTGTAGCCCTCTCATTCAATGTGTTGTTTGACCTCCGTGGTTCCATGACTCTGATCAATGGATCCCTCCCTCCTCAGAACCTCCGGTTTCTTTCATTTCTACAAAACCATAAGGGTGGAAACCAGAGGAATTTCAGGGCTGTTTCTAGCTAGAAACATCTGCAAGAAGCAACATATACTGTTTTTCCAAATCATGAAGATCCACTTGAGTTTTTAAAGTAAAAAACGTTTAAAAAAATTTTTAAAATCTACCTAAGCACACCCCTAATTTGAACTCATAGGATGCATTGTATCTTTCAGGTTTATGCAACTTTATAGAATTTTTTCAATAAATTTTTCAATAAATGCTCTGTCAGATTCAGCACTAAGACTTCCTTTATGTATTTGTTATGTTTTTTTTTTTTCTGGGGATAGTAAAGGGGGAAAGGCAGGATCGGATATAAATAAGAAAGGGAAGCAACACAGTAGAAACAGGAAATAAAATGGCAAGTTTGATAGACGGGGGAGGAAAATTTTCAATGTGTGGGGATTTGGTGGGGTAGGGGTGGGTGAGGGACACCAAGTTCTTATTCAACTCTCTCCCCAGCTCTGTCCTCATACTGTTATTCTCTTCAAAATGAGTCTCTTTGCCTTCAAGTCAAGTTCTGTGGCTGCTACCTTGCTGGAAAAATTATAGATTATTGGCACCCTTGAATTGTGTCTTCTTTGGGTCTGAACCTCTGCAAAGAAATGGGAGGAAGAAAAACTGTGCCACATGGAACTTGGTTTCTTTGGTGAATTTTGAAAATAAACAGCCTCCTGCTGCTTCATCCTATGTGTCCTCCTCTAATTTAGGGTGCAAACTAAAGGAAAAGAAAGGGGTCCAGGGCAATGTCTTTGAGGCCTTCCTTTCCCAGCCCTCTCTCTTGGGAATTGCCCTTTTCAGAGCATTCTGCCTTTTCTGTGTCTTCCAAAGAATTCATGGCCAAACTATCAAGCACAGTGGGTATCTCTATTGCCACATTTCCCAGTGCCAGACAAATGATCAGATAGCATAGATGTTTGTTGC
Organism: Sorex araneus; assembly: GCF_027595985.1. Lineage (NCBI taxonomy): Eukaryota > Metazoa > Chordata > Mammalia > Eulipotyphla > Soricidae > Sorex > Sorex araneus. The sequence goes on along the minus strand of NC_073307.1, from coordinate 50,912,331 downwards.
TGACTCCAAAGGACAAAAATCCAGATTTCCAGTTAACAAATTAGGAGTATGTTCTAATTTGATAATTGGATAAAAATTTAGATAGATTTTTTTTAATTTATTTTTTGGTTAACAACACTCAAGTGGATCTTCATGGTTTGGAAATAAGAATAGATTGCTTCTTTCAGATGTTCGGGGACTTGGAATAACATGTTTTGTCTCTGGTGATTTGAGCCTGATGGGGTTGATACCTGTCGTATTATTCTCGAACTTTCTGTCATTTGGCTGGTTAAGAAGGTGGGCGTGAAGGGTGGCGGGTGGGGGAGGAAGCTGTACTTGATCCTTATGGAAGCCAGTTAAAATTAATTGGAAAAAGCTTTTAAAGACCCAAGATGCAGACCAAATGTATCTCCAGCCCACAGCCTCATCTCTCACGGAACACGGAGGTCAGCGTGAAGCTGCAGATTTATGCAGAAGGGTTGGGTGATGGAAAATGAGTCAAAAGCATTTGGATTTTATTATTCCATTTACTCTGACCCTGGGCCATAAAAGGTTTGGAGAGCCTGTTTTATGTATTCAGCTGCTTGCCACACTGACAGGCATTTGGAGCTACTTAAATAACCCACTCCGGTCTCACAGCTGTGACAACACCCTATCAAATCTAGGGTGGAAACTCGGGGCCTCCAGCCCTGCATTCCGGCAGGTGCTCACGGACAAGCATGTTTGCTAGTTTTGGGGTAGCCCCTGGCTTGTGACATTGCTTCCTTACCCAAGCATTAATTTTTAAAAACTTTTAAAATTGAATGACGTGAGATACACCGTTACAAAGCTGTTTATGATTGAGTTTCAGTCCTACAATGTTCCAACACCTATCCCTCGACCAACGTACATTTATTACCACTAATGTCCCAAATTTCCCTTCCTCCTCCTCCGCCCCACCAGCCTGCCTCTATAGCAGGCACTTGTCTTCTTTCACTCTCTTTCTCTCTCCTTTTGGGCATTATGGTTTGCAATGCAGGTGCTAAGAGGTTATCATGGTTGTTTCTTTACCTGTTTTCATCCGACAATTCTTATTCAGAGTGATCATTTCCAGCCATCATGGTCATAGTGGCCCCTTCTCTATCCCAACCGCCGTCTCCCCCAGCACTTGAGGCAGGCTTCCAACCACGAACCAATCTTCCTTGTTTCTATTGTTCTTGGGTATTGGTCTCAAAAAGTTCCGACAGGTACTGAGACTGATTTCCTTTTTGCATCAAGGTTATGGACACATTTGAGTTGCCCCCAGCTTTCCAAGAAAGTTCTGTCTTTTAATTGAGCTGAGCTGGCTTTCCAAAAGGGAGAAGACTGGTGAGGTGCAGTGGATTTTGTATCGTATTGTTTTCTTTTCATTTTGTTGTTTGAGAGTCTGTGAATCTCTGGAACTGTTTTCCATTTTTAAAATGTCCTCTTGCTTTGAATTCACTGGATTCTTTGAAACAGGTTTGGGGATGTCCAGTCCTGGTCCGATTGCAAAGCAAACAAAGAGAAGAATTCAACAGAGAAGACAGTGAAATTGAATCCTCAAGTGTGCCCTGTGATAGACAAAACATATGTGCTGAGTTTCTTGTGTAGCTGTGTGCATATGTGAACTAAACAGAGGAAAGAGAGAGAGAGAGAGAGAGAGAGAGAGAGAGAGAGAGAGAGAGAGAGAGAGAGAGAGAGAGAGAGAGAGAGAGAGAGACGGACAGTCAGATCCATAGAGACCTAGATCCATAGAGACCTGGAGTCATAGTCATGGGAACCAAGTAGATAATGCCTTCCCAGATTTTGCAGCTTTCCTATCTGAACACTATCCTTGAGAAGATACTGTTTCTCCCTCACAGATGTTCTATGCAAGGGTATAAAAGATTGGGAGGTTTGCTTGGGACCACAGAACTAGAGAATCATGTTATTTGAATGACAGGTTTCTTCCTACCTGCCCTTTTGGTGGTGGTGGTGGTAGGAGGTGTGTGTGTGTGTGTCTGTCTGTCTGTGTGTGGTGTCTGTGTGTGTGTGTGTGTGTTAGGGGTGGCGGGGTGCTTATGGCTTCTTCTTTTTCACTTTTCATTATTCTGAGGCACCATTTTTCACCATTCTTCTCCATCTTTGGCTTGATGGAAGGGATCTGGAAGAGCTCAGAAATCACTGGGCGTTCATGCTGGGGCAATAGTACAGCACGTAGGGTGTTTGCCTTGCATGAGGCAAACTGAGGTTCCATCCCCATCATCCCATAGAGTCCTCTGAGCACTGCCAGGAGTAATTCCTGAGTGCAGAGCCAGGAGTAACCCCTGAGCATTGCCAGGTGTGACCCCAAAAGCCAAAATAAAATACATACATAAATAAATAAAAAGAAAAGAAAGAAATCACCGGGTCTACACTGAGTGATGCTCACGGTGGAGGAGTGGAAGGGGAAGGAGGTTCCAGGATCAAACTCAGAGCCTCGAGCCCGCTAGGCGTGTGCTCTTGTCCTGGTCTCAACCTTCTCTCTGTAACCAGGCCTTTGCTTGCTGTGAAGAGAAGGGCAATTACCAAACAGAATCCAGGTGCTCTGCTTCTGGAAACCAGAAACTTCTAAACGTGCAGGGGGTTGCCAAGCGCTTGGGGCTAAAAATGCCCTTTCACCTCCAGAGGGTCCTCCTTCAGAACCCCGAAGAGAGTGTGGACAAGCTAATTGAGGAGATCTGTTTTATTTCCCTCTATTCCTCTTGAGTCTGTTCTTCATAGCAAAGTCACCAGGACTTTGAACTATTAATCACTTGTCACACAGACTGATTTCTACCATTCTTTTTTATTCCCTCCCCATCACTGCCCCCCAAACACCCTGTGATTTCTACAATTGTATTTTCATTCTTTGATGTTCTCTGTCTGTATTGGAAAATCAGGGCAATTAGCCACTGAAACCTCACAAATATTTTGAAATGGCATCATTTTCCTCTTGGACTTTGTGGGTGCTCCCATCCCAAATAGCTTTCTGGAAAAAGACTCAAATGGGTGCACAAGAATAAGGGATTTCCCCTACATATTTCAGAGTTTTTAATTATTTTTTACAATGTGGTATAAAATATTTATCCCCAAATTTATGGCCTGCTTTAATTTGAAAACATAAGGCTGAATAAAAAAAATACTAATAGTGTGCACACATCAGGGCTTTTTAAAAAAAATTGTGTAAATCAGCTAAATTTTCATTTTAATACTAAAATTTAATTTTAAATTTGAATTAGATTTAAATTTACTGGGTTATAAATCTAGGAATTTTCATCTGATGATTCCAGAAAATCCAGACTTTTTAAAGGTATATTTTGTCTGAGATTTAGGTATATGTTGTCTGAGATTTTCTTGCCTATTTTGTTTAAAAGAGACTAGGACTTGCATTATCTTTCCAGACAAAAATAGTAGAGGTGGAAACCTTCAAGTCTTCAAAGTTTTTCCCCCAGGATTCAACATCGGTTTGTCACATTCATAGCAAGTGTGCCAAAGATAGCCTGAGGCCTCTTTTTTTTTCCAGAAACTTGTTTTTTGAGACCCATTTGCTCATATATTTTGTCCAAAATCAATTCTTGGCTGAGTTAAGGGCACCCATCTGCCCCTCCTCAGTGATAAGAGAATCAGATTAATATATTTGTAGGTCAGAGTTTAGAAATTTGTCAAACTCTGATGCATTTGCACTTTTTGGTATATTGAAATTATAGCAAGAATAGCTGTATTCCTTATGTGCAATTGAAAATTAACTAGTTTTTTTTTTTTTTTTTTTTTGCTTTTTGAGTCACACCCAGCAATGCATGGGGGTTACTCCTGGCTTTGCACTCAGGAATTACTCCTGGCTGTTCTCAGGGGACC